>NW_019524825.1:279317-408256 GCF_002814215.2 Seriola lalandi dorsalis | reverse complement strand
CTCCTCCTCCTCCTCTGCATTGCCCCTCCCCCATTTTCAATTAGCCCCTGATGGGTGGAGTAATGCAATCAGGAGTTACTACTGCTGAGCCAGAGCCTCCTCTCTCAGTCTGCCACAGACTCCGCACAGGCACACACTCCTCAGACAGGAAGGTAAGACCCAACTCTGTTCAGCTGCTCCACTATCCATCCATTCACTCATCCATCTCTCCACCTATCCATCCTTTTCGCTGGTCTTCATTCACCATGTCTTCCATTCCATGGGCCACAGCTGCTCACTGTGCTCTGGCATCCTCCTATCTGCCTCCCCACCCACCTGCTCATGTTCTCCCCCTTTCCACCTGCACAGTATCCTCACTATTTAACCACCACCACCCCTTCTCATGTTCTGTCCTGATCTGACAGTCTGACTTCCTATTTCATTAAATCATTTTACTATCTATTTTTGTCCAAAAGAAAAAAAATGCACAGCCCTTGTTGACCCCTGTTAGCAGAGTTAATTTCCACCTTCCAACTCTTCTTTCTTCTCTCCTCATCAACCTCACACTTCCCTTCAGCAACACTGTGTTGATGAAGGTGTCAGCTCCTTACTAGGTAATATATTACATAGTAGTGACTTCTATTTTGGTAAACAGGTCTGTTCTTTTGCTTTTGTTCATGCACTGCACAGCATTTTGTTGTGATGAAATTCAGCATAAATATATCTTGTGGTAACAGTGAGTACAAGAGGGATTTAAGAGGTTCCTGTAAATATATGTACATATAGTAGCGTGTAAAGTTTTTTATGTGCAGCTTTTTTAAAGTGCAAACTGTAACTGCACATTTTAAATTTAGAACCTAAATTGATTCATCATTTCATTTCATTATTCGCTTACAAGGTGATTCTTCGTGGCTGTTTTTCAAACTTACTTTGTTGACGAGGAATTCCTCCAGAACTGTTGCTTTGGTGGAGTAGAGGATTGCTGTGTAGTAGTCTCACTGTCAGAGAGAGTGCTTAGTGGTTTGCATTTCTTGAGATGGTTGGGTAACATTTGAGAGACAGTCCTGTACATCTTTAAAAAGTCTGAAATGAAGAATTTAACGGCGCAACTAAGATTATTGTAAAAATAAAACTTTTAAAGCAATGAATGCACAAACAGTTGATGGGTCATATAAAAACAGTATTATATGAGCAGTTTCTCACCTTTAAAGAGAGGCAAGTTGTCTTTAAGCACTAGAACTTTCTGGGGATACACCAGGCTGCACAGTGGTCCAACACTTACCATGTAACTGACTGTAGCTCAGTTTAGAGAGACTCCCAGATGGGAAGCATCAAAGAGACCCCAGAATCTGGGAAACAGCTGCATGGCATGTCTGAATAGCTAGAGGTTTTATTTGTGGCAGTTCACATTATCCTTTTTTTATTTTTAGGAGTCAGATAAATCCTTATGTAAGCTAGGTGAGTCATGGCTGGAGCAACAGACAATGAGGGAATGTGGGAGGGGTTGAGAACGCTCAGAGCAGAGAGGACATGCAGATTAAACGTCTCAACTTCAACCAGATAAAGGATTCTAACCTTTTGAATGTCAGGAACATCACAAATCACTCACAGATCTCATGTTGAACCGCTGAGGCAGGAATACGCAGAGAGCCCAAATAGATCAAGGGGAAGACGTTCAGACAGTCTAAAGACGATAAAACAGCCGGATAAAGGAAATAACGACAGAGGAGAGCAGTTTGATCAAAACCAGAAATCCAAGAAATTAAGAAACAAAACAGCCACTCAAACAGTGAACAGGAGTGAAGATACAAGTACGAATAAAACTTGAGTCTTCCAGCTTTTCTTTCCTAGCCTCCTTATACAGTCAAAACTGTGCTGAGGAATCAGTGGGCACATAGTTGCATGAGTAGTAGAGCATGTGCGTGAGTGGCAAACAAAAAGCCTGCTTGTATTGAAAGTTTTATGCACAGGGAGACTGGACAACTGCACCCTTTCTCTCTCTGTTTTTTCTCATTTTCTTCATCATCTTTATCACTCACAAAGACACACACACTCAAATATATAGCCGACACTATCCTTGGTCTACGGAGAGTACGAGTATTTAGGCACAGGTGGGATAACCAGAGGGCTTAACAGCCAGACCACCAACAGCTACAGATTGTGAGTAGTCATTATTACAAGTGCCATTCAAACCTACTTATACGGACACACACACTCACTCACGTACACACTCCGACGATGACAAGGGATACTGTGATCTGGTGCTGACAGCTGGAGGTGAGGTGATGGATGGGTCAGTGAATGGTGGCATGGTGGGTGTTGGTATGCATCAGTTCAAAAGTTGACTGTCTCTAAGCAGGACTGATAGGAGTTATTTATATCCTCCTCATCTGTCACCTTCTGCCTCTGACATGGAGAAGAAAATAAAGGGACTGCTAAGAGATGGGACGGGGAGATGAAAGGGGGAAAAATGCTACCTGGAAAACCCCTGTAACGTAAAGGGTCTTGATACTGAATGCTGATACTGTGTCCTGGAAAACATTTATTGCTAGGAATTTACAATCTCTGGGAAATTGATCTCTGCTGAGTGTCAGTGTCACTGCAAAGATGTATTTTGAAAAAGTAGCAAAAAGACAAAACTGTCTACAAGACATACTATTGTTTTGGTAGCAGGATGTGGAAAATCTTTTGTAATCATCCAGATAAAGCTGTTTCATATGTTAAAGTTTTGCTCAGCCTCCATGCTGTTTAACAGGACATGTTCCCCTTCACTCTCTATCTCTGCATCTTTGTTCTTCCCTCTCTCTCTCTCTCTCTCAGGTGAGTGACCCTGGGTCAAGATGACTGAGCGCTACGACTGTCATTACTGCAAGGAGTCCCTGTTTGGGAAGAAGTATGTTCTCAGAGAGGAAAATCCCTACTGTGTGAAATGTTATGAGAGCCTGTATTCCAACACCTGTGAGGAGTGCAAGAAGCCTATTGGCTGCAACACCAGGGTTTGTACCTATGAAGACTAACATGCTCTGTCTGTGGGTTTCTGCCGTGAAAACTAAACAACATGAACACCAGCCTTATTCTAACTGTCCCTCTGATGTTCTTGTAGGATCTGTCCTACAAGGACCGTCACTGGCATGAGGACTGTTTCAAGTGCTTTCAGTGCAAGCGCTCGCTGGTGGACAAGCCCTTCTCCACCAAGGATGAACAACTCCTCTGCACTGAGTGCTACTCCAATGAGTATTCCTCCAAGTGCCATGACTGCAAGAAAACCATTATGCCAGGTGGGAAGAAAACCACAAAGCGAGCAACCGGTTTGAGCTGAGCCAGCACCATCACAGCAGATAACAAAAATGCAATTTCTGATTTGCAGAAAATCGCTTTGTCCCTCAATGTTTGATTGTCCTTTTGAGTTCTGAAAACCTTATCCCTGAGTAAAAGGAGAGGTAGAGATATCAAGGTTGGAATCAATGGGATGAGGTCAAGCAACCTTATAGTTTCTCCAAGAGATATAGATAATAATACAGGTTAATAACACAGGGAGGATACTAGTTAGGTATAACTGAAGGACATCAGCATGCATGCACACTCATTGTGTTCACAAATTGCCACAAGGCTGTTACATTGAGATTCAATCACACGCATTCAAATGAGTGCATCACGTTATGATGAACTCTAAGGACTAAATAGATAATAACAAACCCTAAAGGAGCAATTCTGAAAATTGCTAACATTTCTTTAGATGGTACTAAAGAACCATTAAGATAGTTCAAATAGTTCCACAAATTATACACGTGGTTCTAAATGTAAAAAACATAATTAAATATTTACTCTTTCTAGACCTCAAAATACGTTTGGTTTCTTTAATTCCATTTTATTTCCGTTCTCTTTGCATCCTTTACTCTCCATCCATCCATGTTTCTCTGAAGGCTCCAGGAAGATGGAGCACAAGGGGAACAGCTGGCATGAGACGTGCTTTACCTGCCAGAGATGCCAGCAGCCTATTGGCACAAAGAGCTTCATCCCTAAGGACAACCATAACTTCTGTGTGCCCTGCTATGAGAAGCAATTTGCCATGCAGTGTGTGCACTGCAAGAAGGTAGAAATGCCCGATTGCACATATCGTAAAGTCAAGTGTAACTAATTTTCAAAGTAGAACTAAATCATTCTCCATCTTCACTCAGAGAACCGTGCTTACACCTGTGTGTGACAATTCTCTCCTATTAGCCCATCACCACTGGCGGGGTGACCTACCGTGACCAGCCCTGGCACAAGGACTGCTTCCTGTGCACCAGCTGCAAGCAGCAGCTGTCTGGCCAGAGGTTTACCTCTAGAGACGACTTTGCTTATTGTCTCAACTGCTTCTGCAACCTTTATGCCAAGAAGTGCGCTTCCTGCACTACCCCTATTAGCGGTAACCACTAATGATTGGTCTTCCTGGATCTAAAAATGATCTCTCCCGTTTCACTGATGTCTTGACCTACGCTTGATTTTCTCTTTCAGGCCTTGGAGGCAGCAAGTACATTTCCTTTGAGGAGCGCCAGTGGCACAATGACTGTTTCAACTGTAAGAAGTGCTCTGTGTCCCTGGTGGGGCGTGGATTCCTCACCGAACGTGATGATATCCTGTGCCCTGAGTGTGGCAAGGACATGTAATTCAGTCTGAGGGATGACAGAGACATCTGATTGGATGATAACTATGATCAAGGAATGAGAAACATGCAATAAATACTATCTGAGCACAGAGCATATCTATACTACCAAGCATTACTATGAATGTATATTGTTTTACGATATGAAATACAAACTAATAACAGTGATATTTGAATTCAAAATGTTTAAGTTAAATTTTAATTCTTTGAGAAAAAGTCTTTACTAACAAAATAACTCAGCATGAATGTAAAGACATTTGCTTATGAAAGAGCAACACGTTTGCAGACACTGTAAGCATTTTGACATAAATGCAGACGTGTAATAATTACTGCTTTGTGCATGGATTAGCTTGGTGCTGAAATTAGATTGAGTTTTGTGAATGAGTTCTGCTATAACTAGACAAATATAATATTCATATTGCAACTTCACTCCTATAAAAGCTAATTGTAGCTATGCATGAAATTACATAAATTTTAGAAATATTAATACAAAAAAAAACATCACGAAGAGGTCAAAATGTTTCTTTTGGCAACTTTTAAGCTGAAAATGCAGGAATTTAAAATATATATTTAATAAAAATTTTAAAACATATTGCAGAATGCTGGGTCAAAACCCCTTAAAAGGAATTTAGATTTCCTTTATTTAATCATTTAATCTCAATATTCACTTTAAAAGTACATTATGTAATATATATTAACATACCAGCATATCAAACATGGGCCACTAAGCTGCTGACTTTTCTACTGCAATTAAATCAACAAAAGTGATGCATTGTATTGGACATTTTATTTTAAAAAAAACTGTTTGTACAAATATGTCACTTGATTTGACAGTGGATTCAAAATGCTTTGTGAATCCTGTTACTGTATGTTTCTAAACTCTGTCAGTTTCAAAGACAGCAACCGCAAAGTCAATTTATCCACAATTTTCAAATAAATCTACTTCAACAAGACTTTATTCTGTTTAATCCATATTCCTTTCTTTTCCTGAATCATTAAAATGTGATATTTACATGTATGAATGTAAATTACCTGCTTCGTCTGTGGCAGAATGGCTGCTCAGCAGTGGATTATGATCCAGCTGTACAAGAAAATCGTTTTTCCTCTGTGTAATGTTTACCACACTACACTAATATTTAAAAACCCTGAACAACTCGTGAAACTGCACTGAGGTTCGAATAAAGCTCAGTGGAATGAAGTTAATCGAGGATAAAAATAATACATAACATCTGTTCAAAATTTCAAGCGAACACACCAAAGCAGAAATTTGTTAAACACTGCCACATAACATGTTCGCAATGCCTCTTGGATACGCCAGCACTTTGACAGTCTGGGTCTCAGACTGTGAGATTCTTCAGCATCTGTTTCAGTCTTTTTTTTTTTTTCAGCATATCCAATCCAAGAAACTCACCCTTAAACCATTGCAAACCAGTACTTGAGGCCCTTTTACCAAAACCAATTCCTCCACAGAAACATAATACGGACAGCCATAATTTCCTAAATGGCATTCAGGAGTTGCAGATCATTGATGGTAAGGGCACTTGAGGTTGTGGGAAGCTACGAGGAGGCCTGTGACGTCAAAAGCAGGGCGATGTTCGGAGCACCGCCCTATCCTCTCCGCTCCCAGAACTGAACGAGAGCAGGGAGGTGGCCATGACACACAGGTAAAACGGCTTCCACCTCTTTCTGTGATGCAATTAGTGTGAAAATTGTGATGGGGAGAACAAAGGTAGAGGGCAGCAACAGTTGGGTGTTCAGTGATGGGAAGGGAGTGATCAGTCTTCGAGAGCCTGAGCTCTCATCAGGTCTCTGTGAGTCAGGGCCATGTCACATGCTGGATCTTTTTCTTCACCTCTGGTGACTTCGGTGTAACCTGGAGTGATGAAAGATGAAACAACAAGTAATATAAATACATTGATATCAATGATTTATTAAATGATGGATTCATAATAATTTGCTATAATAATTTGCTATTGGAAGTTTTCTCTTTTGCACAGAATCAAAAGATTTAACCTCTAAATACAATATGATTAATACAAGCAACATAATGTTTTGTGTTGCTTGTAATAATTATATTGACAAGACTGACAAATATGCACATTTTCCTTGAATAGCGCAGTAAATTTGAGTACAGCACATAACTGAAGTGACAGAAAAGGTTCCTACCGAGCTGTTTGCTTCTCGTTTGAGGTTTGCGGGGTCAGTGCTGCGATGAATGGATGAGGAAGAGGTGTTGCCTGATAGTTTGCGGATGGGGTTGGACAGGTTTCCTGCTGGAGGAGGTTTTAACCTGTCAGTGATCCCTGTTGACACTGTGCTACTTCCCTCTGGTTTCCTCACTTTGAGCAGGCCAGAATGAGAGGAACTGCCATCAAACACGATCAGAGGCCTTTTCCTATTGTGGTCGTTACTCGCACTACAAATTACCAAACAATAATAACAACAATAATCAGTTTTTTACATTCAAATGGATTAAACTCCTGTTGATAGTAAGGGGCTCTATTTCCATGCAGGTGTGCAGCAAGAGGAGACACACTGAGATTATTCCCACGTCTGTGCCGCTTTGGTATTTCGGAGACTTGGTTGCCAAACCAGTAACACACTGCAGTCTTAGTGCCAAGAATGACTGTTTTATACTGTCTGCTGCCCACCTGCTTGGAACAGGTCAACAGCACAGCACACCTGTGTTCTGCATTATTTATATCACTTGAGTTGATGCAGGCACACCCACATAAATCCGTCTAAATCAAGCACCAACATTTTTATTCATGTTTTTGCTCGTCTCTTTCACATTCATTCTGCATTCTTCAACCAGCAGACGCAATCTCACAGAGAAAACAACTTCTTCTTTTTTATGATTACGGCATTAATGAGAGTGACACAGAATAAAGAGTCATGGGTGATTCTGTGAGGATCTTTGTAACTTCCTCCCTTATTTTAAGAAACTGAAAAGTATCATAACCATAATCTTCAATTCCTATATAATTTGCAGCTTGTATTGCTGTCTATAAGACAGTAAGGGTATCTCATCAAACCTAATTCCTATCAACTATGTTAAAATGGCAATAAAGTATTCCCGAGTCTTGAATCTTGAGCTTGTAGCCTATCGCTCCCCTTTACACTGGTAACTCTCCAGCCATCTGAACACTAGCAGGGACCCAATTTCCCCTTTATAAATCAGCTTGAAAATGTGCACACACATATTCCACTCACTACACTTCCACAATTAACTTATAACTAATTACTAAGTAACCATAATTCCTCGATGCGAGAACCTCATAAATATTAATATCAATATTAATAAGCGGATTACTGTGAAGTGGGTAGGCGCGCACAGAGTTTGGCCGTCACTGCAGCGTCTCCAGTGCTTTACATGCCCTTTTTGCCCCTGGTAGCATGACCTTGAGTTCACTGAACTTGATGAAATATGTGTGTCAAAACATTATTTTAAAATCTACCAATGCACTGTTCTCCAGTTGTATGAAGTTATTTGATACAGTCTCTGATTTTTTTTTAAGCATGGGATAGTGAATCAGGACCTTTAAAAAGGCATTTGTGCTGATGTGCTCCAGAAAGTGATCTCGACTGAGTGTGAGCATTATATGCCCCGACACACTGACCTGCGCTGCTTAGACCTGTGAACGTGGTGATGACGAGCAGCTGATGGAAGCACCACTGTCAGCTGCAGAGCAGACTATGACCAACAGTTCAGTAATAAATCACAGATGTTGGTGATTATGATTTTGGTTGGGACAGAAAAATTGGTTTCTAACAACAAGCACAAACACAATACAACACTGCTGGCCTGAATAGAGTGATAAGGGAAATATATTAATCATGACGTAAAATAAAAAGTATAAAAAGGACCATCTGTTTCACCAGTTTCTACAGTCCCACACATTCGCCCGTCAAGTTTGTTTTTATCAGTCCCAACTTTCCATTAAATAAAATGGCAAATTTGTGCGTACACAACGAATGAGGCCCATACTTAGCTAAACTTAATGCTTATTTTTTTGGTCAGTATAGTCTGGAGTACCACATTTTCAGTAACAACAGAGATATGTGTGCCTCTGAGGATTAACATGGTATGACAGATAATCCAGTATCTCACCAGAATGGCTGATTTTATGCTGAACTATGGGATATGGTTTGTGAATATACTGGTTTTACGTGTTGGTATCGCTCTGACGTGCTGAGATCACAATAATGCTAACTGCCTGCCAATTAATACACAGTAATGTTCATGCTGAAATCTCCCTTTTGTGGTGTAGGTTACCCGTCTGACCTGTGACCGGCCGGTGTCTGCCTCCCTCGGCTCTTCTCCACCCTCCTTCCCCAGCGGCTGTTGGGCAAAGTCCTCTGCGGCAGCGGGATGACATGCCGGAGGTAGAGGTCTGTGAGCCGGTCCCGACTCCCACAGTCTCTGGTACTGACATTTTTCTGATTCAGACACAAAGTACTGTCAGTTCACCTTGTCCGACATGACAAACATTAATCAGCGTCTGATGCTCAGAAACCTGCTGCAGGTTTAGCCGGCATGCTAACATTATGGTATTCTTCATTTATCTCCACAGTGAACGACACTTCCCACGATTTTCCCGGAGCTTTCACTCACCTCACTTAAAATGAGCTGCATAAAGTCTTGAGACAACAGCTCAGGGTGCAGCAACAGATCCACACTCGAGGAACAAACAGCCTTTCCATCTTGCCCCGTGGAAGTCGCCATACTGGATGCTCTTCCGTTCCCGACATGCCCCGCGTCACAACAACACGACCGGAGGTGGAGGAAGGGGTGGGGGGTATGTGCTACTGTATAGAGCGCCATAATGACACATGTATAAAAAAATTAAAAAAAATAAAAAAATTGTCTTTCTCCGTATGAACAGCCTCTGTATGGACTTGTATTGTCTGAATGTAAGCCATATTGATTTGCTATATTGATTTGTATTCACTTGTATTCTGTGTGCTCAGCATGTGTTGTGTATATTTGTATGTGGAAAAATTAATTAGCTTTTATGGGGTTGCTCTGGTTTGTTGTTGGGCCCTTGTTGTCGCCCCTTAACGTATCTTAATGTATGTTATTTGTATATTTACACTTTATACTCACGGAGACAAGCTCAATACAAATGCAGAAAATACTCACTACATGGCAGATTCAACGCATTAAAAGTATAGACCAAAGGATTCCCAGTTAAAATAAATGTCTGACTTGAGAACACATGTTGCACATAAAATATACCTGTACTATATTTTTATATGTGTGTGTTTGCATACACATAGAATTAATTGCAGTTTGGCTCTTTGCAAGTAGCTTGTTTATGTTAGTGGAGGGTGGTGTGAAAGACTTTTTAAATAGATTTGTTCTGGCCAGAGAGTTTTTATTAACAGTGGAATAAGGCAGTTAAATGGGTTATGGAGGAGGTGTGAAAAGCCTTGTGTGATGAGAGTTGTTTTACATCTAACTGCTTGGGTGTAGAGATCAGGAGTGCGTCGTGCCAGTTAACTTACTTGCATCACTTCCATGAGCTGAGAAAATGCATGCTGCTTGTAGAAAGAGACAGGGTTCGAGGTCTATCGCAGGGCTGACATCTTGATGAGCAACCATTCACACTCACATTCCTATATGCCTTCGGACTCTGGGGGGAAACTGGAGCACCCAGAGAACTGGAGTTCAAACCCAGAACCTTCATTTGCTGTGAGGTGACGGTGCCAACCACTGCACCACCGTACCACCCTGCTCAAAAACTTGCCCTTTTTAATCCAGGGGTTCAAAAAGTGAGTGAACAGCATCACCAGATGTTAAGCCTTCTCCTCCCACACATCCTCTTTGGTCTTGCAGATGTTCAGCTCCAAAGAAATCGAATGATCGAAGAAATGAATGTTGTTCACTCAGCCAAATATGAAGTGTTTTATTTCTGATGTTCTTGCATAGCTCAGTATAGGTAATGTGTGTCATATAAAATATAATAAATATGTTGTCTTCTACAGCCCGAGACCTCTATGTCTGAAAAAATATTCAGGAACTCAGAAATTTGCATGGTGGCTTATCTTTATTAAATAAAAATGGCTACAATTATAAAAAATAAAACCCAGAATAAAACCCAGAATTGTCCTTTCATGTTATGCCAGGTTGATTTTTTCCAGATGTAAAAGAAAGAAGACTATTTGTGGTACTTCTGTCTTGATTGGAGTCATGCTCAGGACTTTGAAATAAATTCAAACAAAGATTTTGGAAGCTGAACGGTCTCAGCACATGTCACATAATCACAATGTCCCGGGTTCAATTCCGGCCAGCGCCCTTTGTTGCATGTATTCGCTTTGGATAAAAGGATCTGCCAAATTAGTAAATGTAATGTCATGCCTCTCCTATCTCTCATATTTCCTTTCTGCCTCTTTAATGGTGACTGCTAAATAAAGGCCAAAAAAAAAAACTGCCAAAAATAGTCTTTATAAAAAATGAGAAATGATGTCAAAAGAGCTGTTTACTGAATGATTTACTGAGTTGCTATAAAAAATAAGAGCCCACTTCAGTTTTAGAGGCTCGTTTCAATCAGTTGCATGTCACATGAAAACAAGAAGAACCTCTTTTTAATCACGTACTGATTTAACCATTGCTGGATCCACCTAACAGATAGGCATTGTCACCTGACAGGGATAAATATCTATCATAATGTATCATAATAATATCTATATTCATCGCAACAGTTAGAAGAGAAGACTTTCAGATGAATAGCAAAACGTCTTCAATCAGAACTCCTGTACGGTGATTAGGATTTAACTTTTTTTAGACAAGAGGATGGCAGATTTTCAGAACAACGAGGGGCCCCACGCATAACAATGAGGAATTGTATTAAACTGGCCATGGTTTACAGACAACACAGACATCACATGGCCCCACTTCTGCATGAGCTTGCTGCAAAACAACATGGACCCACATTTTCATCATTGGAAGTACCTGGGAACATATTGTTTATTAAAATGATCTAATTTGCCTAGTAATCCTAGTTTCCAAATTCATATGAAAGCTTCTTTCTAACCAGAACCACGGACCTGAGCAAATACGGACTGAGCCTGTTTGGGTAACTATTGCAATGACTTATTTTCAATGTATTTCCTGCTTCTTTAAAGCACTCTTGCCTTGTTGATGAATGGTTCTGTATAAATAACCTTTCCTTAAGGGGAGGTGTGTTGGCATGGCCCCAGACCAAAAAAAAAAAAAGGTTCTCTCTCCTGACGTCTTTGGAAACAAATAACTTGCTAGATCAAACTCTAAGTCTAAGTGATTAAGTTAGGGCAGTAATGTGATGTAGAAGCAAACATGAGATTTAAATTAAGATAGACCATGGGTTGGTTGTCACGTTGCTGACACGTGTAAATGTATAGAGTGTAAATGGTGGTTTCATTATTTAAATCTTTGTCTGTCTTTAGTTTTCTAGACAAAACAGTATTGGAAAGGGATTTTTGATTTATATGCATCATAGAAATGTTTTGCTGCACCTCTTTGTAATCAATAAAATTATAATAATATAGGTACAAAACATTTACATTTTACACTAATAGCATTTACAATAATACAGGATCCGTTCTAAAATTTATACTTTACACAAACTATGTCTGTATATATATATATATATATATATATATACATATATTTATGTATACATATACACACACATACATATTTATTTATTTACTTTTTTTTTTTTTTTTATTAATTTCGTTTTACACATTATGTCTATTTAACTCCTCTTCAAGGTAAAAATCACAATGTCTGCAGAATAATTACCTCAGGCAACAGGTGAGCTGGAGGAGTGTAATGTAATGTAGTGTAATGTAAGTTACACACAAAAGCACAATTTGTAGAATACTTGATTTGTGCTATTTGTTTTCTCTCTGTGAATTACAGTCAGTGTTTTGCTAATATATCTCAAAATTAAGACCACGTTTCCCTTTGTTTGTCAAAACCACATTGCTGTACCTCGGGTTTAGTAATCTTGTTTCCGACCTCTGGATCACAGTCAACATCTTTGATTTGTTCAGCAATTTAAACTGAATGAATTAATGAATTTAGTCTTCTAACGAGGCTGAGAATTCAGTGACAAATGGAGCTAACTTAATTTGTAATGAAAGAACAGCTGTATCTCTGTTCTATGCTGCACAGCTCCTCTATTTGGCTGAGGCTGCCAGAATAATCAAATCTTCCTGCTTTATAGCATCTATAAAATATCCCCAAGTTAATGCAGTAATGATTTATCAATGATTAAATGCCACACACAATTAAAAATACTGCCCACAGTCTAAATGACATTTACCAATTATATGGTTAATGCAGTGTATAGACATGTTTAGTAACTCGGCAACACATTTCCTTTATGATGCTGTGTTTTTCAATGTGTTCTTCATTCAATCACTCCAGTCTATTAGTGTAACTTCATTTCAAAACTATATTTATTTAGGTGGTTTCATCATTCAAGTAACATTTACAGCTGAATAACTGACACTCTCCTTTGATAACACACGTGGTCCAAAGTAACAGTTTTTAACTAATAAAAGTTTTCGTTTTTGCACAAATTTCATTAAAATTAGTTTTTCAAAAAGCTGTCAGACTTTCCTCTGAGAACATCACTGCACATTAATACCATGTATGTTTTTTTTTTGTTTTTTTTTAGTTTGTTTTTGTGAAACTCATCACATAACTAACAACTGAATAATTATCACGACTACTACTCAAAGACTGAACGTTAAGTTTACAGTCTGAAGCAACAGAATAACACTGATGAACCACTTGAGGGGACAAAATATGAAACAAAGAAGTAAATGGACAGTGGAGGTTATGAAACTGTTGGAATGGCAGTAAGTTTCAGAGGCCATTCAGGCCATGAAGTTAAGTCAACCACTGTATATTGAAACCGAAAGTTCAATAGTGATCTTTCACACTAAATAATCTCACCACAAGTTCCATTCAGTAACTACTCTGGAGCTTTTGACTGTGTCACATGACCTTCCTCACCAGATGGAGTTGCCATAGAACTGTCAATGTTCATATTTACATTTCTCTAACCACTCACATCATCCACTTTGCCTTAAAGTTGAGACTGAAGGTTCACTCTTGTGGTGAGATTATATGAACAACCAGTATATTCTTTTAAGATGAACTTTAGTGGCCTCTCATTGCTTGTTAAGAGGAAGATTATGAGTTAAAAACAGTTGATAGCAGTGTCAAAAGCTGCTGGTTTGTGCATCTATCCAACTGGTCCTCCTTGTTTCACACAGCTGATTGAGTCTCACTGCACACATAAATGTTACTGGGCCTCACTCTCCTGCGGCTCCTGCCTGGCGCTTTTGGACACAGTCTGCAGCTTTTGGGAATGAACTCCTGACAGGCCTCCCTGAACTTTCTGATCCTCCAGCAGTAGATGACGGGGTTAAAGACTGTCTTCAGGTAGCTGAGCCACAGAGCGCCTATACTGATCGGGTAGAAGACCGAGCTGTAGTAGAACTGCCGGCTGAACACGGCCAGCAGGCTGACAACAGTGTGCGGCAACCAGCACACTGAGAAACCAACAAAGAGGATGAGGATGGTAGTGAAGGCTCGTGTCTTGAAGCTCATGTCCACTTTGACCTGAGGGGGGCGCTGCAGCCCAGTAAGTCTCATTTTGCTGACTTGGTTGAGAGCTGGCAGACAGGAATGCTCACTGGTGTGGTTGTGGATGCGCAGGGTGTTGCGACGCACCGTGTTCAGGATGCACATGTAAGAGTACAACATGACAGTAAATGGTACAAAGAATACTGCAACTGCTAAGAGCACTGTGTATCCACGGTCTGCCAGAGACTCACTATATCCCAGGACACACTGCGGCGCCCAGGCACCGCCAATACCTGCCGCACCAGTCCTCCACCCGACCACAGACGGCAGGGACACACACAGGCTCAGCACCCATGAACCTGCAATCAGCAGTTTAGCTCTGTGTGGGGTCAGCTTGTCCTGCCGCTGCACAATGATGAGGAATCGGTCCACACTGATTATGAGGAGGATGGACACCCCCTCCAAGACGAACAGCCAGTACAGCATGATGGAGGCTCGGCAGAACCCGCTCCCAAAGCTCCAGTCAGCTGTGGCCACAGTGACTGCAGTGAAGGGCATGCAGAGCAGAGAGAGCATAATGTCCGAAAAGGCCAACGTAGCGAGGAGGAGATTGATAGCAGAACGCATGGCAGGTTTCTGGTAAACAATCAGACACACAATTGCGTTGCCGAGGAAACCAATAGTAATCATGAAGATCATTATGGCTGCCAGGGTCACACGCAGAGTGACTGATATGAGAGGAGTCGCAGCTTCCGATGGCAGGCTTTCTGCTGTTTCCTCCACATTGTCCGGCTCCATGAAGTCACACTCCTCCAGCAGGCTTTCATTACAAAAAGCCATAGCAGCGATTATCAGGGGATATCAACCCGAGAGAAGCTGTGCATGGCTGATTATTATTGTGGTACACATATTATGTTGTTTTTGACCAGTTGGTCTTCCATGGTGAAATCTGAGAGAGAAACAGAGGAATATCCACATAAGGCTTTTTCAAGAATATTTAGTGAAACAGCAAGAACACCTTTAACTTTCAGGAAATGAGCAGGATGGATGTTGACGTGAATTAACAGTGCATCAAATTTATGTGCTGTCTGTCTCTTGAAGAGCCGCAGTAAACATAGCATAACCATAAAAAAAAAAACGGAGTGTCTCATTAGATAGTCAGATGAGTTCAGCTGCTCAGTGATCTATTACTCAGTGACAGTTGTAAATATGAAACAGAGGGAGGAGGAATGACGTCCCTGTGATGCTGAGGGAGTTTTGCACGACATACGGCCAACCCACAGACACACCACACTGAGAGATCACAAAGGACAGAGATGTGTTGTCACTGGCCTGAACAAGGTTAATGTTTAACAACTGAGCTGTAATATTTCACACATGAATAGAAATACACACATTTACACAATACAAGTACAGTAGAGTACACACCCATGGTATGATTGCCTGTCTTCCCTTCACCTCAGACTCTGATGCAACCTTGGCAAAACAGAGAGGCATCTTCAGGACACGCAGGACAAGTCCGTTGCTATGGTTTCCACCTCCTGCTCCTAGTGGTGGAACAGTGCAAGTGTTAAAAGTGTGCAGAGGTTATTCTGGTGTTCAGGTCTCAGATACAGTCCTCCCAGATGGATCTGTACTTAGGAGCTGGGAGACAAGGAGACCCAGTCAGAGTTTTGATCCTCCATGTTTAATGCCTTTACAACTTACAGCGTTAATACATAGTTGTAGCAGGTATTTCAACATGCAGACATCTTGATTTTTAATAGCAAGAAAAGCACAAGTACTAACAATAACAATGACTCCGTTCTATTCAATTGTCTCAATAAGCCATGGCAGTGTGACAGTGAGTCAACATGAACACCAGGACCCTGAATATGGAGCAGCTAAACAAAATTACTCTAACGTGTGAAAATGTCTTCCATTAGAGAAGAATATGGATTCAGTGATTGTGCTGTGTAGTGTTCAAGGGTCAGAGTCTTACTATAATGTCTTATATACCCAAATACATGCTGATTCATCCGAGCCGGTAGAAGGGAATGATCTTAAAAGGGAAGGATCTTTTCAGTGATTGTAGCTACATTCTTGCACAAAATCCCTTACAGGCCACTGAATAGCATTGCTGGTTGTTGCCAAGGTAACAGGGTCACCAGTTCCATGGCAACAAGCAGCCTGTACTCTCATCCCCTTTACAAGTGTCTATGACAAAATATTTTCTGTGTCACATGCTTTAACACTTATGACTCAGGACATAGGACTTACACTCACAGTCAGATACTCCTGTACATTTTTTTTTTCAAACACACTTAGAAACATAATACAGTTTCACGTCATCTCCCTTTGATATAATCAATAAAGCATGTAGGCATTTGTTAAGTCAAATGAAGGAATAAATCAGCTAGGTAAAGAAAGAACAAAACAAAAATGAGGACAAGAGTATGAGACAGAAATCCAAAACGAATAGCTACATAATAATAAAACTACACATTTTGAATTCTAATACATTTACCATTCGAAATTAATGAGTAGGTGCAAATTATTTCCAACTGATAACCAGCTGATTTGCACTGCACGGGGCTCCTAGCTGCTTATTTCAACAAAAAATATGTGATTTTACTCAGCTCCTGTTCAGCCCAGGGACTGACTGAACAGGTAGCTAATGAGACTGGTGTGACAAACAATAACAGAGCAATATTACAGACTGAGGAAATCTAAATGAAAAAAAAAAATCTTATGATGAAGATGAATTTAAACAGGCCTTTATCCAGATACAGTTATAGTAAATGTTTATAAGATTAGATGATAGTATCAGCACCTCCATGTAGACTGTTACTGTTTCACGCTGTACTATGTAGATATGTGCGACACCAGAACCTATTTTTTCCTGTAGTGATAATTCATGGATTACATTTGGTGACAATGAGGAGTTTTTACAAAGCCTGTACAGTGTTCTCACGTTTACATTTGAGCTTGTTTCACTAGCACTCTCGTGTTTCACTACTCTCTCTCAGCCTGTCCGCATCACTAATCAAGGCAAAACAGGTCGATGCAAAATTTCAGATACATGACAGGCATCAAAGACGAAATGCCTGAATTAATTTCTCTCCATTGGGAAATCAGAGCAATAAATCAATGCATCATTGAGCATTAACCAGACATGAGTAGGCCTTACCTTGACCGTCGCATTTGACAGCAGCAGGTTTTATACTCGTCTTTTTGTCGAGCCAATCAGCTGGGTGAGCGTCCTGCTCTCCCTCTGCATGCAGTGGTTTTCCTTAAATATCCTACTTTGAACGTTTCACTGCCGTATCGATCGCCATCGTTCCGCCTGCGGATGATGCTGACGCCATAGAGCAGGTGGTCGCTGATTTAAAGGAGCAGTGTGGCAAAAAAAGAAAGAAGAAAAGACAGATAATCCATATGGTGTTACTCTTTTGGTGCTAAAATATCTGCACTGTAAAAACTCACAACTGCTTCTCACCTTATACTGTTAAATTTAATTTCGCAAAAAACATACGACAACGACATCAAAACAAATGATGACAATAACATAGATTATTGACAATTTACATACAAAGCAGGACAAACAACAGTACACTACTGAAAACTAAAAAACTGGTGGGTTAAAAAATAATCCAACCTTAACAGAACATGCACGGGTTTGGTTTGGGTTTTGACATTTATCCCAGAATGCTGTTGATCATTTGACCCAACCTGGTGAACTCTATCTATATTTTCATATTTAATAATATTACTACTACTACTACTACTAATACTACTACTACTAATAATAATGATAATAATAATAATGACAACAACAACAACAACAGTATATTATTATATTAAGAATTATTACTGTTGTGTACTCAGTAATGATTGAATGAATAAATAATTTCCCATAATAATGCAAACACACTAGACACCACTGTAAATCTGCATTGAAATCTGCCATTTTTTTCCCTGCCAAAAAGTGTTGTTATACATGAATAAAAATGTGCATTATATACAATTGACCTCGTGCTAGAGAAACTCCCAGATGGGGAGGCACTGCTTGGTGTAACTGATGTCAAACACAAACAAAGCGTTGAAACAAGAATCTACAGCCACCAGCGAAGAGTCTGTTTGGATGGCGTGACCTGAAATAACAGTGAAGGCCTGGCACATCAACATCTCATCCTCTCATCATCTCTCTAAACATCTCTATTTAGTGAATACATGACAGTGTTTGGAAGCATTCATGACTGCTCAGGACATAATGAATATCCATGGTGCTAATTTGAAAGATTGTAGATAAAATACCAGACAAATTTAGCCACCACTAACTTCAGTCATGCCCCTTGTATTTAAGAGCATTAGGCAGTGCTATCAGAAAAATCAACTCCAAATCAAATAGTTGGCCACTGAAGTCCAGTAATCACTACAGGGTTATCTGTGGAGGTAATTTAGGGTCAGAATGTCTGAAAGCAAACAATAACAAACCTTGAATGTAAAACTAAACCCATTAATGAGAAAAATTAAATTGTAAATGACACAAACAACAACAACAGTGTCTGAAGAAATGATATGGGCCCGCAAGCACCACCTGTTAGGACAGACGTAATAGATCCCTTCACTTTCTTCACATTTTGTTATGTTGCAGCCTTATGCTAAAATTGTTTACATTCATTTCTTTCCCTCAGTCTACTCGCAGTATCCCATAATGACAAAGTCAAAACTAAAAGAATTTTGGACATTTTTGCAAATTTATTCAAAGGAAATAAGAAGAATTCAGACCTTTTACTCAGCACTTAGTTGAAGCAGCTTTTGCACAAATTACAGTCTCATGTCTTCTTGGGTATGACACAAAAACCTTTGCACACCTGGATTTGGTCATTTTCTGCCATTCTTCTGTGCAGATCCTCTCAAGCTCTGCCAGGTTGGATGGGGACTGTGAGTACAAATCCATTTTCAGGTCTCTCCAGAGATGTTTGATTGGGTTCAAGTCAGGTCTGGCTGGGCCACTCTAGACAATTACAGTTGTTCCTAAGCCACTCCTGCGTTGTCTTGGCAATGTGCTTAGGGTCACTGACCTGTTGGAAGGTAAACATTGGGCCCAGTCTTAGGTCCTAACAATCTGGATCAGGTTTTCATATATCTGTACTTTGCTCAGTTCAGCTTTCTCTCAACCCTGACCTGTCTCCCTGTCCCTATGTGTCCTCCCATCCCCAAAAGATTTTCCACAATCCCCTAAATTTTTATGTCGACATAAATCTGATGTGAATAATTAGGGAGTCATAAAGCAAGCTAAAGTTAACTTAGTTTGTTGAAGTTAGTAGAGGTTGTTGTTATATGTTGTATAAACTCACCGATAAGCATGGTCTCGTCTGGGATTTCCTCTCTGAAATGTTTCTCCTCTGTGTCTCTGATGTGAAAATACAAAAGAGGAGATGAAACAACATAAACAGTTTAGAAGTAAAACTGTCAACACACATTGCTGGATTCTAACACCATCTTCAGGATGCCACTGAGTCTGTATGGAGCCAGAGACGGCTGGGCGTAAAGGTTTTTACTTTGCATTGAGTAAAAACAAACAAACAAACAAACAGACAATCAACAAATAAACAAAACCTCTAAAAAAAAAAAAAAGTGAAATATAATAAATGACCAGAAATATGCAGACATATGTGTCTGCATACTTTTATATACTTCTGATCTCCTTTGAATGGAAAATGTGAAATGCTTGTGACATAAATTTTCCATACCAGATTCAAATCAAAGCATATGATAACCAAGTGGAGAAGTGTGTTGTCTAGCCCTGACATTTCTAAAAGTACCACTTGATGCAAGCCTTATAATGTCCACACCTCTGAAGTTTAGCAGCTAATGCTGACCTGGTATTGCTCAAACTTTACAACTTTTGCAGCTAATATTGGCCTTAAAAATGCCCACGTTTGTGTGTGTGTACATGTTTTCATTTTATCTTAGATTTATGAAGACCAAAGTTAGCAGCTATTGTTACTGGCATGGTGTAATGGAGCTCACCTTGTAATGTCCAACAGCTAGTAGCCAAAGCTATATTTAGAGGTTAGGAGGAGCTTAAGCTATCTTCGTAATTGTAAGGTCCAGAAGTTAGCTTAGGCTCGCATAATATAAAGTTTTGCTAATGCTACCCTTGAAATTTCCAAAAATAGCAGCTCATGCCAGCGCTATACTGTGCAAAAGTTAGACCTTTAGCAGCTAATGCTAACCTTATAATGTCTGATTTATGTAAGTGACACGGCGTTACTTAGCTTCATGCAAGCCATGTTTTCCATAAATTAGCATGCGACTTAGAGGTCCCCATCTTATCTTAACATTAAATTTATTAAGACAAAAGTTAGCAGCTAATGTTACTGACACTGTTTAATAAAGCTTAATGCTAGCCTTTAAATGTCTAAAAGATTGGCAGCAATGCTAGCCATGTAATATTCAGAGTTTAGGATGAGTTAAACCTTTTGCACTGGAAACACTTGTCATGTTTTGGTATAATAACCTTCAATGTTTTTTGTTAAATAGAAAGAGATAAAGAATTTTGTTTCGGTTCTAATGTAAAACTATACTCTACTTTAATCTGAGCAACTTGGCCATTCATACTCACCATGGACTCCATTAGTTACAGGAATTGGCGGCCAAACACTTCCCTATTTTATGCTTTTGCTGATGTCATCCATGTCGTCACGGGTTATACCAAGTCTGTGGGAGTGATCACAAGTTTAATATACTGTGTTATTAAGTATTCGTCTGATTTGGAGAGATTATATACTTTGTTTACAAAATTATACAATGTCTTGCTTGTACTGTTGATGTTTACTGATTAAATTTACTTTTTGTAAATTAATCATTTTCGATTAGACACACTTAGACCCCCTGAATGAAGTTTGGGTCTGCCAAGGCTGATTGTTCAATAGAAAATGGGCCTATATAAGCAGTTGTTGCCACTATATCTGTGAGGGAAGGATGCCTGTGAAGGTAACTGTATTCGTGTTATGTAATGCCGAATGCAACTAACTCAACTTTAACTAAAGTAATCAACAGTACGTAGCAGCAGCAGCAGCATCATTTTGACAGGAAAAGACATGTTTAATGGCCAATGGCAGCTAAGGTAAAAAACTAAGGTTATTAATTTCATTGCATTTTACAAAACGTAACAGTTACTGTTTTATTTTCATTACATTTGTGATAGCCGTATCTGCATGAGTGACCCGACAGTGTTCATAGTACATCAAACAACCCACAATTATGAACCAGCATAATCAACCCAACAATGTGTTTACAGAAACTTTTGAGTGCATTATTTGTGAAGATCCACATTAAGAAAACACATACACAGTATGTAGGTAATTGTAGGTTTTGGATGCTGATAAATTTCACAAACAGCTATTTAAATGTTCATATTTACAAAATTTAAAAAAAATGCTAAATTCTAATCTCACAGGCCTAATATGGAATCTGTGAAATAGTAACATTTAATTGACATGGGATCAGTAAATATGCATGAATTATTTTCTCCAGGAGATGGCAGCATTGTACCTTTTATATGCACTTGGCACTTGTGGTGGTATGTTTAGGTATTTATAGGTATAGGTTTAAGGTTTTTTTCTTTTATGTTTTTAATTCAGTGTTATTTAAAGTTGCAGCGCCTCTTTTTGGAGCACCAGACATCCATGATAGTAATAAATAGTTACAAACAAGTATACTGATATTCCTCCACAGGTAATTATTTAATTTAATTAATTTATAAAGAAAATCTGTTGTATTTTCAATGTTCACACACTCACAATTCATTCACACACTTAGTATGCAGGCTGAGACTCTTTTCATGGGCATGCTTGTCTAAATTGGCATCATGCCCATGTGTTGAACATGCCCATCAAACGAGTTCCACTCCACCGGTCTGGCACATGCATGCTCGTCACGTTCAGTGGCACCCACACAACAAGCTTGCTAGTGAGAGAATTCATTTCCCTGTCCATTATTCCACAGATGTTTGCTTTAATTTCTTCCTGATGGAGAGACTTTGGTACTCCATCAAAGCAAACACAGTCAAAGAGAAAAATGTTCACCACGAAATCAGAATATTCAGATGAGAGGAGAGAACCCACACATGTAACAATATTGACTGAGCCGTGTACAGATAATTGTGTTACATTTAGAGGGGAAAAGACACACATTTTAATATAGTCCCATGCAAACGAAACAGCTCTGACATTACATCCACCTCTAATGCGTATTTTGGGTTCTTTTATTCATGCACGCCCCTTCTTCTGACTCCAGGTATATAGAGTTATGTGTCTCACAAGGTTCGATTCACACTGAGGAGGCCATGATGTGTTAATCAGTGTTAGACTTTAGTGGTTAGCCAATCTCCGCTATGTGAAAATAATTAACACCAAACAGTGGGGACTGATAATGTGCAAACCACAGTAAAAATAGTTCCAGATGAAGACTTTTCTGTTGTTAAATAATTTGTTGAAAGAGTTCAGGTGTGTGTCTATTGTATATGACCGTGCCTGAGCTGCGAGACACAAACAGCAATCATTAAGGGAGGGATTATCAAGCAATAATTGCTTTATGTAATGTACTTCTGAAAAGGGCTTTAAGAGCAATTATGAGCAATTATATTAGCAGTTGTTATGGGAGGAGGTAATAACATCTTTAGTGTGTAGCTGCAAACAGCCACTGTTTCAGTGATGCAAAAAAAAAAAAACAATTATCACTCAATTTTAATAGAACACACGTGTACAAGCAAAAACCAACACAGACGCATACTGCACTTTGATGTGAGCAGAGATGTTTCTGAAGTGTTTTTGGGGCTCAGGTTTGGATACTTTGGGTACTGTAACACCATCAGATCGTAGCTTCACATCCCAGCATTGATATTCAGAAAAGGCACCTAGCAACGTGTGATGACAAAACCCCTTTAAAGGGCTTCTTATCCCCCACCAATTCCAGCCTTATCTCTCATCTTTACATCACTAAGCTTTGAGGGGATCACACTGCAATCCTGGAAGCTTAGGTTTTCCCTCCCCTTTTATCAGTCGACTTTTGCAGCTCGATGGGAATACATCATGTGAAGAGCCATCAGTGGGTGATGACAGTGAGCTGTGGTACCACCTGTCCAGCTCTATGTGATACTATTGTGATATTACTGCGAGATCATAGAAGTCTTCCATTGCATTAACATTGTGTTCTGTCCGATATCTAGACTCTGATTGGTTTGATTGACAGAGACGGAAAACTGCGTATGTCTTTTATCATTTTCACATTGAAGTCACCTGATGTTGAAGAGCTCAGCGCATCTCTCCAAAGGAAGCAATAATCAGTCAATAAAAGTCAGTAACAAGTGTTTTTTTCTGTATCATCATTGCCTGGTGAAAACATTGTTTCTGTAAAATGTCAACTTGGCTGGAGCTAAGAAGTGCACCTCAGTTTCCAGTGTCTTTGAGGTCACCTATATGAGTTCAAACAATAACAGCAGAATCCTCTCAGATTTTACCATCGACGTGTCCTTGTCATATCTACTTGTGTCCTTTCAGTCTCTTTGAAGATCGAAAACTGACCTGGAGTGACCACAGCTGTATAGGCTAATGTTTAAAGACCCATTCAAACTGCCCACTCATACAGGAAGACTGCTATTTATAACCACGAGGCCCAAGTTTCCTTTAAATGCTGCCAATGTTCATCAAAGACACACACACACACCTTGCACACTTTCTGACATGTTTGTGTGACTGCCTACACGTGTTTTAATAGTAGGTATTATAGGATGCATGTTTCTCCAATGAGGATAGAAATCCATAAGAACAATTTAATCATGAATCAGATTAAGAGTGACAGAGTTACCTCAAATGCGTGTGCCAGTCACCCATTTGTTTTCATAAGACCGGATGCCAAAAATACATACACAAATTGTAATTACAAGTGTAGCAGTTGCAGTAATGCATTAACTTCCAGGTTTATGTTTATTCCTCAGTTTTCTGTCTGGTTTGTCAGCAGCTGCTGTAGCCTACCAGCAGACCTTTGACCTCCCTCCCAGTTTCACTGCAACTACAGCTTCTCCTTGACTCTTTCTCTGACTCCTGCTATTGTTATCAATGAGATTTTTGTTCTGTAACATCAGCACATGTATGTTTCTGTGTGCATTTATTATTGTGCATTGTTGTGTGTTTGTGGGCACGGATCAGAGACGGAGAGAAGAAACACAGATTGTTTTTCATAGCCAGCGTCCCAAGCTTTCTGCTGCCTATCTGCCAAACCCATCATCTGTGGCAAAAGATCTGCTGCCTCGTGTCACTCCATCTCGCTGTCACCTTGGCAACCGCTGCCGAGGTGAACTGCCAGCTGGGATAGCCGACCTCTGTTGGCTGCGTTCCACAGAGCTGCAGTCCACAGCACTGCCACAGGATGTATGTGGTTGGACTGATATGCAGTATAGCACACAGAAATGGAAAAATTAAAATTTCAAAAACAGGCTTATGTGATGCGTCGATCACTTTCAGTAGTCAACATAGTTTCATACAAGTGGGAGATATAAAACTGGGTAATGGCGTTGTTTAGTGACAGAATTTTGGTTTATGTTACAGTAAATATTGGGTTGAGTTCACATAATCAAGCTGCTCTGACAGTAACTAGTAAATATTAGAATTTTTGAAGAATCTGCCACTTATTTTTTCAATTAGTTGTTTTGTCCGTAAAATGACAGAAAATAGTGAAAATGCCTTTTGTAATTCTCCACAGCTGAAGTGAACTATCAAATATGGCAACGAAAATCATCAAATCTTTGCATCAGAGAGTATAGAACCAGCAAAAGTTTAGCGTCTTTGATTAAACAATTGATCGACTATCAGAGTCGCTGTCAAGGACTTCTCCGTCAATCAACGAATCGATTAACTGACAAGTCTTGTGTGTGTGGGTGTGGGTGTGGGTCTGTGTGTGTGGGGAACTAGTAATGATGGTCATCTCACATATATGAACACAATTTTCCCTTATGTCAGATTTATTAAATAATTAGTCTATTCCATGAAAATAAACACAGTGGAAAAAATAAATAGTCCAAATCATCACACAAGAATACACAGCAGACTTGTACATTAACTCAAGGGAATGTTTTTGCTAATTTCAAAAAAAAGAAGAGGATGTTTCCTATGAAGGAAAACACAATACTGGAATCATTTCTGCTCTTTGAGCATCTTTAACTGTGTCACAACATAAATCCACTGACACACAACACAAATGTGAGAAACACCTTTAAAGGAAGATAAATTATTGCTTATTAAAAAACAACTTAATGCTGAATAAAGCCCATTAAATCAATGTCTTCCATTTAAAAAAAAAAAAAAAAAAGTAGATTACAGCCCGGTCTAAGCCTGTGGGACATTAAAATCTGCAGCATTACAAGGGAACTTATATTATTAACAGCACAGAGAGATGTAAATAGCTTTGCCTGTTTGAACTTCTTGGCTTTAAAGCGTTTGCTTTTTCTCCGTAAGCTGTGATCTTTCAGTGAAAATTGCCTTTAGAAGACTTAAAAATGGTTTTCTATTCAAATTTCAGCTAAGATTTTAATTTTCTGTCCCAAAGGCTGATTCATATAGTGCAGAAAAATACTCGACAATGCATAAAAGTAGACATCTGTCCTGCTCTGAAATGCACACACACTGGATAACATTATTGTGGATCAACGGACATATGTACTGTAAGAAAAGTTAACCAAATATTCTAGTCATTCGGGGGAAACGTCTCTCTAAAAATCTATTCAAACACCTCACGTTGGTCAGATTTCTCTTCCGTCATTTCGTTTCAGTTATTTTCACGTGTCGCTGTACATCCTCTTGCAGTCTATGGAGGGTGACGGTGTATCAGGACCCATGCTTCCCACCTGTGAGTATGTGTCCTCCGGGGTACGTGGGAGTCCAGGTGGCGTCATGCGCTTCTCTTTCTGCCTGCGGTTGCAGAACCAGACCCTGACCACCTCCTTCTCCAGCTGCAGAGTGTCCGCTAGAGAGTTGATCTCCTGCGCGGAGGGTTTGGGACACTTGAGGAAGTGGCTCTCCAACGCGCCTTTTACGCTCACCTCGATGGATGTGCGCTTTTTCCTCTTCCTGCCCTGGGTGGCGATCTTATCGATGCTGGTCGGGCTCCCGGTCGTGGAGTCGGCCTCCTCCAGCCATTTGTTGAGCAGAGGTTTCAGCTTGCACATGTTCTTAAAGCTCAGCTGAAGCGCTTCGAACCTGCAGATGGTGGTCTGTGAGAACACGTTGCCGTACAGGGTGCCCAAAGCTAAGCCCACGTCTGCCTGTGTGAAACCCAGCTTGATCCGCCGCTGTTTGAACTGTTTGGCGAAATGCTCCAAGTCGTCGGACGTCGGGGTGTCCTCGTCTGAGTGTGGCTCATGGTTCACACCGTGATGCTGGTGAAGGTGCGTGTGGTGATTGTGGTGGTGATGGTGATGATGCTGGCTGCCGTGGTCCAGCTCTGGGGACTCCCCGCGCACGAGCCCTGGGTGCATGAGGCTCTGTCCGGCGTGTGAGCTGAGCATCCCGTTGACTGTAAACCCGCCTGGCTGGGAGTAAATGAGGGACTGCTGCTGCTGCTGCTGCTGCTGCCCCTCTGTGATGCTGATGTGCGCTGCGGAGGTGCCTCCCCAACTCCCCGGGTGCGATTGATGGGGTCCCAGATGTGGGGACCTGTGGTGCAGAGCGGAGCCTGAGTGGAGGTCCTCCCTGCCGCCGTTTCTCTTCACCTCTTGCGGCTGGGAGCTGGGGGGCCACGGAGAACCGGCCTCGACTGCTGCCACCGCGGCTGCGGCTGCTGCGGCTGCTGCGTGAGGCAACGATGTCATCCACTGGTGAGCATGGCTTAGCATGTGCCCCCCGTTGCTTGCCACCATGGCTCCCTGCATGAAGTCACTCTGCACCATCTTAACTGAAGGGTCCCCTCTGTATCCACTAGAAACCGTGGTCACAGCGGTGCTGCCCGGCTGCATGCCACCACCCCTCCGATCAGAGTGAAGGACCGGCCCGGATAAAATCCTGCTGCTGGCTAGGTATGGACTTGAGGTGGCTGTTGCCATCCCCCAAAGCATATATCGTTATTTGTATTTCTCTCTTCTGATGTTTGATTAAAGTCCCACTTTATTCTAATCCATAGCCTAAATAAAGTCAGTCTATATCAGCATGAGCGAATTTTTTTTGTGCTAGTAGTAAAAAAAAAAAAAAAGTGTCAAATCACTCCATGGAGGCTTAGGTGATAATTTTAGTTACATTGAAGCTTGTGAGTGCTCAGACATGTGTGGCAAAACATACTTTGTTGCGCAGTCCTGTGCGACAATAAGATAGTTTTCAAAACTTTTGTCTGTCCCGTGAGCTCCGCCGTGCGTAATCCACAGACCTGATGATACAGAACACCTTCTTTGCTCCGTGACAAACCGAGGAGCTGTTAGACCGCTCACGTGTAGCTCGGTTCTCTGATATTTGGGGTTTGAATGCGATAAAAATGAGAATGACAAAAAAAAAAAAACTTTAAAGCCTCTGTGGTCCTCTCAGTTGTTTCTCTCTCTATCCATCTGCTCTATCCGGTGCGTCCTCTACGGAGCGAAGGAGACGAGCATGTGTTTACGTTGTGCCAAGGCTGCGTATACCCCCTCCATCTCCATCCAATTACAACTGGAAGACTCTGCAAAGCTCCCGCTGATTGGACGCACAGCCGGAGAGGAGCTAGTGCGTCTCGCAGTGCAGCCTCGGGTGCACAAAGTTCTTGCTGCAGGAAAAAAAAGCAACAGTATGCTCGAAAATATTACAATAGAGAAAAAAAAATGACGCACACTGAATACTCTGGCTGTGGCTTTAAGCACGCGCAAAGCATGAATTATCTGAGAGTAAGGAGTGGGAAAGCGTTCAACAAAACGCCTCCTCAAATAGCCTATAAAATATCGAATGTATTATTTATTGTTATTAGCCTAATATTGTTTATTATTAATATTGTACTTCTTTAACCAATTCTGAGATTATAAAGTCATTAAAGTTTGTTAAAATAATGCCTTACAGTTGTGAATTATCTCTTTTATAATAACGCAGTGCAGCGAGGCCTGTGTCAAGGATACTCAAGTCGGCTTTGGGTAAACAGGGGGTTTGTACGCCTCTTGCATCTTAATGCGCTATCCTTTTCATATGGTAAAGGGAAAAGGCCACAGTGGCGTGACGCGCCGCTCTGGCGAGCTCTGAAGGTGCACAAAACCAGCCAGCAGTTTGATTTTTTTTTTTCCATCCACAGGAAACACACCAGTTTCGGTGGGATGTTTCCATGCTAGGTCAGTTTATGGATGGCCTGTTAAATAAACGTGTAGTGGAGAATTTTCTACCTCGGGTTTGCATCGGTTTTAAGGGCCTCAAGAGAGTAAAGCATCGATTGAGACGCATGAAGTTTTTGTGGCTGGAGGAGACAGCCAGGTGCAGCCCAATAAATGTGCTAATTTATGTTTTTCAGCGGATTTGTCTTGGATCTTATCCAAAGAGGTAAAAGATAAATAGGCACAAAAATACATTTGCCTCAACCTGCAACATAAACTGATTCCTTTGTCATAAGTTAAATCCACATATGTTGAGTTATCATGTTCAGAATTACTTTTACATTAATTAAATTTTAGGATGTAGTTAAGTTTGAGAATAGCAAATAGGTATCACATTTCTGTAGCAACAGAAATATGCAATGTACTTTATGATTCAGCAAAATTATCTATGTGTTGTACAGTTGTTAGAAAAAGTTTAAAAATGCATTAAAGTCACAACAAACTGAGTGAGTAATGCATGAACTGTATCAGTTCCAATAGAGACACTTCAGGAATTTTAAAATAAGGTTTTTCATGTATTTTATTTGTTTTTGTCTGTATCATGGAAACTGGTAAGAGTGTTCTGCACCGTCCCTTCAAATGCGCCCAGCGACTCTTTTTCAATGCAGGATGTCACTCAGGGGTTATGTCCAGAGAGCACACTGATATACTCACTCATACTCTACTCAGCTCACTTCTAGGCAGCATCACATGCTGCATAAGACAATACATTTTGCAACAAAATGTTTGTATGGTAGTGAATAATCTGCTGCATTTAAATGCTGGAGTTTAGCTGCATAAGGTTTTAACCTCTTGACTTGCAGGAAATTCAAGAATCCTCAAATGTCAGACACCAGCTTGAAGAATTATCACTTTCTGATAAGGCATCCTTTGTAAAGGGTTTATAAGTCAAAGCTAATGGCTTTATAAATGGTTAATTAATTAACTGATGATCAGTTTTTAGCCATTTATAAGAACAACTTGCAAGTCTTGGGTTGCAAGTCTTTAAAAAAAATATCTACTGGTATAGCTCTTTCTTCAGTATGACACTTGGTTATAAATGTTAATTAGTAATTAAGGAAAGGCTCTTGGAATAATGCAAATCTGCAGTTGAAAATGTTTCATATTGTTAATTTATTAAATTTTGATCCAGTCTTTCGAAGGGGTCTTCATGATGAACTAAAGAGCTACACAAACACACAATGCAGGTGACGTACGCCACACAAGCCAGGTCTTTTTACGTGTAAGCCCAAAACTGTTTTTTTAAATAATGGTATGTTTACAATATTCTTATTTATCTTGTCTTCGTGGTTTCAGGAATCGAATATTTAAAAGATGATATGTACGATGTACAAAGATTAATACATAACAAATGTGAGGTGTGCATCAATATCAAAGTTAAGCCAGGAATATCGTTACATAATGGCTGTAAGGAATTAGTAAACTGGTTATCAGTTATTAATTGTTAAGTACATTAGTTTTAATTTACGCACACGGAATTCACAACTCAGACTTATTATTGAAATAACCTTTTACTAATGACTAATTTGTCATTAACATGTGTCATGTGGGAGGAAGATATACACCAGCCAGAGGGATTTGTCACAGACTGGCAACCTCTTGTTCCAGTTAATAGATTTTAAGGATTTTTAAGCATTAATAAATGATTTATTAATTATTAATAAAGCTATAGTTACAACTTGTAAACCCATTATTTGATAGAAAATGAGACAACTTCGTATAAGTGCAGAAATCAGTGTCTCATTATTAAGTGGTAATTTATTCCACAGCGTTTGAAACCTGTTTATTGATGAGCTGTTTTCCGTAAAACAAAGTAAAAACATGTAGAAAGAGCTACAAAAGCCGCACACTGTTTCTCATATTTCCAACCTACCAATGCACTGTGGAGAAAACCAGACGACTCAGGGAATGCAGTAATGTTTTTCATGTGTTGTGCTGGCTGGTCACAGCACTGGGTCCTCTATTTGTTATTCATGAAGGAAGCTGGGTGAAGAGGCCTTCTTATGATGCACATTTTTCTCTCTGCTCTCTCCCTTCTCTCTCTCTCTCTCTCTCTCTCTCTCTCTCTCTCTCTCCACGGAGCTGTTTGACAACTAAACAAATATGCTGTTTTAGTTGTAGTGAATCCTGCAATTAATCCAGCATAATGAGCATGACACCATCAGCTAATTGACTTTATTGTTTCTTTTAGATTGTATTCAAATCATTTACACAAAGATGTTGTCTCTCTCTCTCTCGCTCTCTCTCTCGCTCTCCCTCTCTCCTCCTCTCTGTCTCCCACTCCTCGCCCTCTGTTGAGTCTTCAATATGCAGATCGGCCATTTCTGCCCCCGGGCTATTTTCTTTGGTCGACTTTTGAAATATGCAAATGCTTCCAACAAAAATTGCAAAGGAGAAAAGGAAAAACCTTCATCTGGGCTCCAGGAGTTTTCCATTCAAAGAAACAGATGATTTTCTCTTGTTCATGCTCTTGTTCCAGTTCTGTTTGCTTTGTCAGTCAAGGGTCTGTCTAATTAAGAAGAGAGGAAAACAAAAAACCAGCCAGACAAAACAAAAATCAAGTTGCGAGGGTGACAATGTTGTTGCTGGTATTTGCTAAAGTTATTAAGTAAATCGGGTTATCAATCATTTCTGCAGAAACTACAGCAATATCTTACTTTGGCTAGTAGTAGTACTGAACATCTGAGACCTTTATTGATTCATTTCATCTCTGTTGTAGAAGCTATAAGACCAGCCAAGTCATTGTGTTCCTCTGCTGTGAGCCATACGATGTGGTGTTTACAGAATGAACTGTACTGATCTGCCTGTCTTCACTGAAAACACTGCTGAGAGAACAGAACTTATCTCCCTGGCTTTCATCCCCCTACTCTTTATATTCCACCTCTTCGGGTGTCATCCCGTGGTTCTGATCATGAGTGTGTTTGACCTTCAGCTCTCCCTGAGTTAGAGGGATCCTTCACAGCATGAGTCTCTACCCACAACCCCCTGCTGCGTGTTTAAATCAGAAGCAGAGGCAGCCGTGGAGAAGAGAGAGAGGAAGAGGGGAGAGACAAAGTGTGTTAGTCGGGCTACAGAGAGAGTGGGGAAACAGAGGATATGGAGGGGAAATGATCAAAGTATATCCATTTCCAAAGTCCCCATTCACAGAGACTGAAAAATATGAGGCAAACATTACCAGTTATATTCAAATTTAAAGGCATATGACATTTCTGAGGTTTGAACATGTGTCTTAATGCACTGTGATGTGACATTTTAAATTGCTCTTCACTCAATAACCGAGTTGAAAGATGATTCATAAGGCATGAAAAGTTTGCTGGGACAGAAACCCATTTCTTAACTGCACTTGATGTGGTGGAATTACTCATGGCAGAGCGATGCTAGAGGGAGAGGACAGGAAGCGGGGCAGTTCTGTTTACCACACTGGAACAATTGTCAATTACAAACCCCTGCTGCGACTTAAATAATGACACCCAATGGACAGATGCACTGGTTAAACACTGTTGTGGACAGGCCCATTATGTATGAGCGGGGGGAAGTTAATGTGTGAAAATTACATTCATTAATCCCAACAGATAATTTGAAAGGGGCCGAAGTGACAAGGAACAGCGCAGAGAAAATACAGCAGGGAAAATGGTACAAAGACATCACTCATCTCTCTTTTCTGTGAGTGTGTGTGTGTGTGTGTGTGTGTGTGTGTGTGTGTGTGTGTGTGTGTGTGTGTATGTATCCAGGTGCTTGCAGGTGTGTGCTGGGACTGAAATTTACCCATTTCTAAGTGTCTATAAGCATTAACATAATGGTGAAAGATGTTCCTAGAATGAAGGCATAGAAGTCTAAGATGAATATTTATGCTGAACTAAACATGGGAGAGCAACATCTGGGCCATCGTAGAAGACCAGAGGAAATTCAGAAAAGATTAGACTCTTGGGCTTTAGTGCTTTCAGATAAAGTCATGGCCTATACAGAAAATATGGTGCTTATATAGCTGCAAAAAAAAAAAAATAAATAAGACATGGAAGTTGGGTTAAAGGAAAGGAAGTCTTTGAGTTTTTAATTTCCTCTTAGCTTTTAGTAAAGTTCATGCTCTGAAATAGAAATTTAAAAAATACATTACGACTACATTTGTGGCTGTAGTTGTGTCTTCCCACAGTGGCATCTAATGAGATTTTATCCATGTTCTCTCTAAAGTTCCCCTGCCGTCCTTCGAATGCGACTGCAAACAGTATGACAGAGAAATTTAGTCAGGAAATACCTGCAGCTCTGCAGCCTGTGGCTACGGACAACTGCAGCCCTGTACCCAGGCCCAGTCATGAGCCAAGTCAAACAGCGGGTGTCCCTGAAGGGCTGGTCTGGCTGAGTCTGGCTGGCCCTGAGCCTTTCATGAATGGACAGATTTCTCTGAGGTCCACGTGGTTATAAAGGCTCTCTGTAGTTAAGATCATTTCTCAGGTGGGTTTGGGGGGGAGAAGTATCAGATACTGAAATATTAAGTGACTTCTGATACAAATGGCAAAATAGATTGTGACACTGCGTTCAGTAGATCAAGGATCATAAAAGGTACTATAAAGTGACCATAATTTATTAGTTATATTAAATTATGGATGGTGACAGCATCATTTACCTTTTGTCTTTTGTGTTTTCCCACTATTCATAACAGTGTACAAAGAGGCTGACAGTGTTTGTACATGCGTTGTCATGGTTTACACGTGTCCAACCGATGCAGTTCCACAATAATCCACTTCCGTTGTAAATTTGGAAAACACAACAAACCTTTCTTCTACACGTGTCACAAGCTGGTCTCTGCTAAAATACATTGAACTAAACAGGACACAGTATGCAAACCGTACGACTCCACAGCTTCACTGAGGTAAATGTGCAAGGTGCGCTCTCTTAAAGTAACAGTACCTAATTAACAAAGAACATGAATGAAATAACCTATTCTACCCATGAAATGTAACCTAAAGTTGAATTTAATGAAAACATACTTAGCCATTATAACTAATTTACTTTTAATATACTAAAATCCCAAAGGTATAACTCAAAATGTACATCTGTGATTATTAAGCAGGGTGATAAGAAGTGGCTGAACTTGACTCGGATAACTTTATTTTTTGTTAAATTTGTTCAAAAGAACACACTTGAACGTGTCAGGTTTACTGTGAATTGATCAGCACCAAGTAGTACTGTGTGGATCAGCTGAGACGTCAATCAACACACCTTACTGTGGCATCTAATTAAATAAATATAGAATACCTTTAAACACAGCAGGTTGATGATGCCTTGCAGCTTTGGAATTAACACTTATTCGCTGCACAGTGAGGAGAGTTTCACATCAACACCGCACACTTCAAGAGGTATAACTCCCATCACATGCTCCTCAAAAGGAGAAAAAGAGCTATTTTTTGATTAAAATTGCAATACTTTTAATCATTGTTAAAGTTACGCATGTAGTGTTTTAGTGAAGGAAATAAAGACTGAGTGATTGCAGTCAGTGCTATTGAGATCTGGAATATGAAAAATAATATTACATATCTTTTTGTGGAAGTGTTAATGCAAAAGTTCATGAAGTGCACAGTTTCAGTTTGGCAGTTCAAGTGGCAAATGAAGCACTGTTCATGCACATGCCTTCACAGTCATGCATAGTCTTCTATGTATAGTTACACTGGTACCACGTTAATGAGCCACTTATCCACTCAAAAGGGCAAGTTGCCATTTATGTCTTTATTAATGTTTATTTAATCCTTTATATGTTATACGTAATATGGTCAAAAGCTTTGGAAAAAGCCTGTAAGTGGATATTGAATTGGGATTGTTTGGTCAAACCACTCTTTCAAAAGGACAGGAGCAAACTTTCATTCTTCACTTTCACACCAACACCAACATCAACTGCGGATCAAATCATAACAACTGCTGAAGCCACAAGTCAACAATCTCCATGACAACTGGGCAAACTGAAGAGCATGTTATATGTTAAAAGCTCTTAAAAAAAAGCAAGTTAGTGGTTTAGTGATTGTTTGTCAAACATTTGGCTTGAACATGACAAATCCTTTTGACCGCTATAATTTGTTTTTTGTGTTTAGTTTTAGAGGATCCCTTCAATGTGATGTTCAACCACTTACCTTCTAGCAAACAGCTGCAGAGCATCTGCACCAAAGCACATTTATTAGCAACATATTAGCATTGATTCTACAAGTCGAATGAGAGGTCTTCCTGATGAATTAATAAAGAGCGAGCTAAAAAGACAAAGCAGGTTCACAGCAGTTAAATGAATTTTTCACACCCTGGCAACCAAGGAGTTGTTTCTCAACAGATGGATTGTTACTGAGCAGTAATGACATTTTTAGCCATTGATAAAGCCATTAGTTGCAAATTAGAAACTTGTTATAAAGAATTCCTTATTAGAGAGCAGTATAGTTATATTTCCATTTCCAACCCTGTTGCTTAGAAATTATATTTACACAACTAATTTGCAACAAAAAATACATTTTTAATTAAACATAATTGCAGATTACATTTCCTATTAATGTAATGAAGATATGTTGTTAACTTACATATTTGGAAAGTTGCAATAATATTGATACTCATACTGAATGTATGAGTAAAATCTCAACAGACAACATAGTTGTTTTCTATCAAAATGTCCAATCTTTCAGCATAATATCCACTTGTAGTGACTACAGCCTTATTAAACAGTTTTATGGTTGTGTGTTATGTATAGGCTCTCATACACTTGGTGAAGGTTAGGGAAAGATCCTGGGCTGGTGTAGTCCAGAAAAAGTTCACTGTGACTTAAGACACAACATGTTTATTTATATTTAACCAAAACCACATTCTTTCCGACAAAAAGTGCTTTTGTTGCCTAAACTTAACTACAGGCTTGAGTCTGGATGTGAACCCCAATCTCAGTGTGAGTCTTAAAACCCCGAAATACGTTTTTTTGAATGGGTTTTGTTTTTCACAGAGTTTATTTTCTGCAATAATCCAAAAGTCAATGGAAAAATCCCATTTGCTTTTTGTGGAGGGCACCAAGGTGATGCTAATTTCCAGGCTAGCCCAAAGAAATGCGTCAGCCCTACAGCACTCTAAATGTAGCCTTTCATTAATTCAAAAAATCAGAACATTGCCTCAGAACATAACCCCGCCAGCAATTATATTGCCACCACAATGTGGGAAAACAGTTACGTTTTGTATTAAAGTAATTTCTAAGCCAAACTTAAGTATAATTTTTGCCCTTTTATAAACACAGACACACACACCCTCCAAAGTAGGGGGATGATCAAACGAGGACCAATCGCGATCATCTTGATTCTAGCTAAAACTGGACTATTCAACACTATGTGAAAGAACTTACATACAAAATGGAGGACAAGCTGCAGCTTCCCAGTTCTTTCCGATGTGTCCTTAACACATTACCAGGACATATAAAAGAAGAATGACGTGTGGAAACAATTCTGGATTCTGAGGATTTCAAACACACAGTCTCGCATGCACACAGAGGCAGAGAGAGGAAATCAACGTCAATCAAGGGGCACAACTTTAACCTGCAACAAGGCTTTGGTGTTTGACTTCCCATCCTTGAGGAAATGTCGTGCAGACCCAGCAACTCACCTTGTGTCATCAGACTGGCCCCAAGCGCTAACACCACACGAACAGGATCAGAGACGACCTTGGCATGCACGCAGTGAAAACACAGCCTACTTCAGCGTCTCTCTTTGATGTGCATTATCAAAGACCTTTTTCCTCCTCTCCTCCCTGGACCAAAGGCTACTATTGTTTTTGTTGTTGTTATTGATATTGTTTTCTACCCTTATAACACAAAGCAGTCTGACCATGACTCTGATGCTAATGTGGAGGTGGAGAGGGTGTTTTAATGAGCTGAGGAGTAGATCAGAGGGGCTCAGGGGGGTTAGAGAGAGGGAATAGGTAGCACTGAACATCAAAACACATCTAGTACTTATGCTTTTCACCAGCCATGACCTTTCAACACCAGCAAGATGTAACATGGAAATTTGGACAGCAAAATATTACAGGAAACAATATAGAAATAAAACAAACTGATTGTGTTTAAACAATGAAAAGTAACTGTAGTGGATATTATTTATTATGATCACCATTGATGTCAGTAATCTCATCAAGAGCTGTTCCCGCCTGGAATACATGGTAGTGACTGAGAAATAGTGGCAGTATTTGAATGGCATGTCAAAGTCAGTTCATTTCATGATATATTTTCTATCATAGTCATACCATTATACAGTATCTGCTTTGAGCACTAGATTTTAGATTTTGTTTTCTTCAGCTAATCCAACCAACAATTATTTCTGTGTAGATGCAAAACGTTAAAGTCTGCAACTTCTAATTTGCTTCTGTTAGCATGCTTCAACGCTGCTCCCAACTTTTTGAAGCAATTTTCCTGAGATGTGCCGTAAATATATACAAGTCAGTCTTAACAACAGCCAGACGTGACCCTCATCCTCCTGCAGACTGAGATCTTGTTGTCTGAGCTCCTGCTGTGATGAAAGTTTATGAGCATCTCAACAGTCTGTATAATGAGATGATACAACAAAAACACCTAGCGGGACGGATGAGGAACCTTTGTCTTCTCCGTCTCCATAAACTTGTTCATATAACATCAAAATGCAACAATAGAAAAATGTATTCTCCTGTGGATGAATCAGCTGTTCTTCCTCAAAATAATGCATTTGGCTGGTTATAACATCTCCAGTCTCCTGAGTATAGTGATCTGTAGAAGATCGAAAATTTTACATATTGAATTTCAGCGTTTGAAAACAGGTCCAGTGTGGGCCACAGTCATCCTAATGGTATAATGTGTAACTTTTCCTCATTAAAATTTCTAAAAACAATTAAACCTATGTTATATGTATTTTTTCAGTTGCGTGTTTCCAATGTTTCCAGGAATTCAATTAAACCAAGAGAGTGGAGTTAGAGTAGCACCAAAACCTCCTGAACGTCAAATTTTATGGCAACTGTTTCCCAAGTCAACCACATACTGGCACTAGAGAAAAAGGTTAGAGAATAGCCGAAGACAGTAGGATTCATCCTCTGCGAAACAAGAATACACAAAATTTGGAGTCAGCCCATCTAATAGATGTTGAGATATTGAATGGAAAAATGTAAAACTTTGATCTACTCGTGATGCTAAAGAAAAGTCTGAGAGTCACCGAAGTCATTCAAAGGACTCATCCTCTGGGCAACATGAATATATGTTTCAAATGTCAAGGTGATCCACTTAAAACTTCTGGAGGTATTTCGCACAAATGTGAACCTGATTGTGACACTAAAGGAAAAGTCAGTGGATCACGAAAGTTATGCTGTTTATCATCTTGGGATCATGAACATCTGCAAAATGTTTATGACAATCCATTTAGTAACTGCTGAGATATTTCAGCCAGGACCAAAGCAGCAGACAGACCAACCAACAACTTTGCCATACAGTATCAACATACAACGTGGGCATAATTTCTGAAAGCTATCTAACTGAAAGTATTTTCCCCAGCATAGTGCAATTTCCACAAACTCATTTTCTCTCCGCTGTCATGTTATCATGGCGGAAAAGAAAAAGAAAAGAAGAATAGTCTCAGAGTCTCAAAACCAGGTTAGAGTTCAATACAGAGAGCAAAGAGTACCCGAACAAGGCAGATGGGAGGAAGGAAAAGAAAAGACTTGTTTACCTTTCCTCCCCTTCTGGGTAGAGGGGCATTCATTAGCTGCTGTGTAAATCAATCTGCTTCTCCTTAAAGGCCTGTCAATTTAGCCCTGATGTCTGGCAGCCTGACATCGCTCACTGGATATTTAACTTGAAAGCCAATTAATCATCATGATTAATTCACTCACAAACCACATGGAACTGTTTGACTTTACCTTATGGAATAAGAGCCAAATTCTCTGGACTTGAAAAGAAGGAGAAATGAGAAGGATTGAAAGTCTCACAGCTCCATTCACTCTTGATCAGTCTCTCAAAACACAGTTGCAGCTGTAACTCCACAATCCTCTCTGTACCAGCATTGCAACCACAAACCCAAAGCGCCATCGTTTTCACAACAAATACTTCTATGCACTCGTACTCACACAACCATGATTATAGTGGAATACTTGTAATTGTGTTTGTTCTTAAAATCTATGTTAACACAGGCATGAGGTGTGAGTATAAATTTGCTTGCACGTCTAATGAAGTAACACAGCTGTGTAGAAAAACAGTAATTTTTGACACCGCTCTGCATTTGCAGTCAGGCTAATATTTTCTTAGCTCAACATAATATTTCCTCCACTTTCTCAAAAAAAGAAAAGAAAATGAGCAATCACACATTAGGAAAGCGGAGTGTGAATATGTATTCAGCACTTTCTATCATTATCTTCCAAACTCCCAGCCGAGGTAATGGAAATGACCCGCACTGTATGCCGTTACAGAAAAAGGAGGTTCTGCAATAAGCAAAGGAAAAGATGACTTTCCTTCTCTTCCATCATCCGTCACTATTTCCTCTGCTAATTCACCGAAGCATGAGAAAATTCAATCCATACTTTAAACTCGATACTTTAGTGAGCTGTTGTCTTATTGTGGCATTTAACCCAATTTTACAGTGAAACTGAAAATGTAATCCGAAATTTGGCGTCACATTTGTCCTCTCCTGAATCTCTCAATGTGATTGGCTAAAGCTGACTCAACAAAGTAATGAAGGTTGAATGACTCATGACAGCAACTGGCTGACTGATGACTTCCTGCGTACTCTACATGAGCAGCAGATCAATCAATCAATCTTACAATACTGATCCATCAAGAGAACATTCTTTAGCTGCAGTTGAATCACTTTTTGAGCAGCAAATGATCACTGTCGTTGCACAGTCCAAGTGTAAAGGCTGACACCTCTGCTTGCAGACTCAGCACATTTCCCTATGTCTGTACACCTATGCCAAAGGCAAAGGATTCTTTGTGCTTGAGCATCTGTTAAACACATGCCCCAACTTTAAATGATGCCTGAGGTACACATGCTGGTGAGACTGAACACGGTTCCAACCATTCAGACAGAAAGAGCACCATGAGATGTACTATGGAAGCTTTTGATGTCAATGGGATGTTGTTGCTGGAATTTAATGCTTTAAAGAATAAGACTGGAAATATTCAATTTTTTTCTTAATGTCAACAAATTGGACCAAAGAGAGAAATGAGTACCGTTCGTGTAGCCGAAGCCTGATATGTCTTATTCCTGTGTGCCTAATAAATGTTGTCCAAAAACATTTAGCATGTAAGTTAGCCAAAGTGTTGCAGACATTTATTTTAATACTGTGAAGAAAGTCTTTATAGTTTGTTTTGAGTCAATGCCACATACACCGGTCTGCTGCAGTACTGTAACAACTCACTTCCTCCCAAATGTGTGTTAATCTGCATCTGAAAATATTCCCACAGAACTGCACAATTTAGTCCTGTTAGAGTAATGTTGACTAAAGAGTGCCCAGTTGTTTAAGTAAATGACTCAGCTGTTTTTTAGGAGACAAGTAAAAACTTGATTTGGTCGTTGATTTTAAAACTTTATGTCTTTAGTAGGAACGAATGGGCTTTGGGGTGAGTGCCATAGGCAGGGACAGGGAAGTCAGAAAAAACAACCCTGTCTCCTAAAAATAATGTTTATATATAACTAAACTTTAAAAGCAAATTTTTCCAAGAAATGTAATTGCATTTGCTGAGAATGTGTTGTTTATTTACATATTTGGCAAGTCACAAATTATCACAATTATCACAATTATCACAACAAACGACTCTATCATTAGCCCTCAAAATAGACCAGAAAACTCTCCCAACAAATAATTTTTCAAAGTAAAAGATCAAATTAAAACCTCAGAAAGAGCAAGAGAGGCCAGATTCCTCTTACAGGGTGGATGCTGCAAGTGCTGCATGTAGCCTACAGAATAGTCTGAAATCACAATGGTGAATGACAAAGTTATAGATAGATGGCTAACACGTATGAAGAATATGATCCCAGAGGACATCAAGCACCGTCCAGGTGCTAAGAAGACAGACTACATAAATACACAAGAGACAAAAACCTCTTGTGTCCTCACATTTCTGAAAGAAGTTGATCAATCACATTGGAGCGCTTTTAATTAACTGATCCACCTCTCTTGATAGACAACTTGCCCCACAACCCACACACACACACACACACACACACACACACACACACACAAAACCACCACACGAAAACTCCCACTGAGCCAAACTCTGCACCTAACCGTCCGCTACACAAGCCCAAACCTCTATTTGAAGAGCAGGACATGAAAGCAACTACGGACCCTGTACGTGGGCTTGTATCGGATCTTAATTAAAAAGCCTTGCATATTATTTGCTGTAACAAAGGGAAATTTGGGGGTTCATTTAAATCCAATTAGGCCTGTGCTGATGCCTCAGGAGATGAGAGAGTAATTGCTGTTTGAACACGAAGGTCTTTGTTCTGGGCCCCAGTAGATTGATAAAGGCAATAAGCACACAATGTGGAGCGACTGGAGATGGGACAGGGCTGTGAACTTACAGTATAAAGACTTTAACACACCAGGACCACATAACAAGACAATTAGCAGTTTTGTTTCGAAAAAAAAAAAAACATGTGCTTGAGCCCCCTGTGCTGCAGGTGTTACTGAAAAGATCAGTTGAGTTAATTGCTTCAGTCATTATTGCCTTATACCACATGCAGAGAGCCTTAGCATAATCAAAGTGCAGGCTGCTAGTGTACAGTTTCACCAACTGAAATAAATTTCCTCTTATAATCTATTTTTTTCCTCACTGATCCATCCACTCTTAAAGTCAGTACTGATTTATAAGAGGCTCAGGTGTTCCCTCCAATTGGACAAGGTGGGTGGTGGTAGTGATCAATAACCCACACAACCCGTCAAACTACTCACACGCACACGCATACGTACATATGTGCGCACACACACACACACACACACCCTCTTCTTGAAGAGAAACAAATTTCTGAGAAAACAGACATTTGCCGAACAGAGAGGGAGACGCACGCTTTGCCTTTGCGACGCTGGCCATGACCTCTCACCTTTAACCTATTGATTGTGTCCGTCTTAGTCTGGTACGACACAACGACAAAACGAAAAGGAGATTTGACGGGCTAATGTGATTACAGAGGAAGGAAGTTCAACCCAATGTCAAAGGAATAGTTCAACATTTTAGTAAATCCTCATTTGATTCTTTGTTGAGACTTAGATGGAAAGATCGACACCAGTCTCATGTCTCAACTCTGTCTCCTAAAAATTAATAAAATTATGTATATATATATTACTAAATTGTTTTTCCTATGATGTTATGGTGGCAAATGTAATCACTAGTTGGATTATATCCAGAAGCAACATATTTGTGAATAGATGAAGTGCTATATTTATGAATTGCAACAGAGGTGCTGGGAGGGGGGGGTATACAACACACAGGAATGTGACACTAGAAGCTGGGGATGCATCCTGACTCCCATCTGTGGTTAGGTTCAGGCAAAGATGGATTACCGAACAGCACAGGGCCATGGGGCTGAGAGGTCAGGGCTCAAAATGCCCATAAAGAGACAAAATGAGAACAAAGAGACACAAATGGCAACGAAGAGGACTGAAACAACCGCAAAGAGACGCAGAATGACAAAAAGAGACACTTAATAACCAGAGACACAAAGCAACCACAAGGAGACAAAATATGACCATGAACAGGCACAAAATGACAACAAGCCACATCATTTTGTGTCTCTTTCAGCCTGGGGGTCTTCTGCTATACAGGAGGGGTGGGGGGCCTTTTACCTGTCTGTGCCCTGGCACTCATTTCTCGTTATCCATCCATGGGCTTAGGCAACAAGAGCACTTTGGTTGAGGTCAGGAAAAGACTGTGGTTTTGGTAAAACATTAATAAAGGCATTGTGTCTGGAATCACTGTTAACTTTTTCTGTATTAAATCACACCACGATCTTTCCTAATCTTAACCAGGTGCTGCCAGTGTCTAAACATGACCATAAAAATAAATACGTTGCAAGTGAACGTTTTACATATATATTCAGTATCAACATTTTTGCAACTTGCCAGATATGTTAATTAACATTTTCTCATTATGTGAAAAGAAAATGTGATTGTTTGAATGGCAGCAACTGGTATCATCAGAAGATAACACGCTTGTTACGCATTAGATATTTACTATGGAAGATATTTGTGTGTCGCCTGACAGGACTAAGTTTGTTAAGATATATAAATCTAAAATATCAGGTATCATATGTGACAAAATAGTCCCCAAAACAATTGCTATAATTCATTCTATAAGTCAGTGATTTTAAAATAATGCTCTACGGGAAGGAATGGAGACCTTCCTAGGAATTGAGGGCAATATTCAGCTTTTTTTTTTGTGAAATCCTCCTCTGTGTTACATCAACACAAAATAAAGTAAAAGCTGCCTGATGCTGTGATCCATCACCTCACTGTCTGTGCTTGTATTTAATAAAGGCTCATGTAATTAAATTATCTGATCAATACAACAGAGCTAGTAACCTTAAAACTGCTTCTTAATTGTACAGAAAACATTCTTACTATGTCCCTCCTCCCCTCTGTACTCGCTCTCTCCCTCACCTGTCACACCTTTCAGGTGAAGTTGCATTCACTCTGCCTTCCTCTTGAGCTCTCTGGAGATGTTCCTTTGGTTTAGGGCAGTGTTTCTAGAAGAGAGGGAGTATAGCCTGGACACCAAAACACTCTGCTCAGGTCACATCTGGGGCCCCATAAAGGCCAGAGATCACCTGATGAAGGTTAAAGGGCAGTTTTCTGGCTTTAGGCCAAGGTCAAGGTGGCAGAGGTCAGTGTCTGAGTTGTCAGCCTCATCCTGCCCTTGGCCTTGAGCTGATCAATAGGAGCAGGGTCTCTGCCTGCCTCAGCCAAACAATCAATGATACATTTACATCCAACACGGTCACACATCCCAATACCCCGACATTTCCTCACGCCTCACTATGTTATCCATGCCTATTTTCTCAAAACAGCTATTCTCTCAGTCACTATTGCCTCTTCTTTCAGCGTATTGTTTTGGCTCTACGGCCCACAACTTTACCGTTTTGGTTCAGTCTCACTGCTGTCATCAGCATTGCTCTGGACGCGGCAGGAGCAGACAGCTCCTATAAGTAGGAATAAACCATAGCAGCAGCTTGTTTCAACATAAAAAAGCTCTGAAACCTTCTGTACGCTATTTAGCACCAAACAGAGACAGACAAATGTAGCTGGTGAACATACTGGAATAGCTAAAAACCTCGGATTTGGTTTTATGGCCAGCAACTTTACAGTTTTAGTTCACTCTTAGCATCATTACATTCACATACAACCAGGTGGACCAGGTGTGGAAATGAAAATCCTTATGCGCTGGGGGAATGTTTAACATGGGAAAGTTCCAGGACATCAGTTAAAGTTCTGGAAAATTTTAGTGGAAAAACTACATGGAAACATGTCATCACCAACATATTTGGCCTATTTGGGAACCAATATGACAACAGAAAAAATGAAAGCCATCAGTAGAGCTGCTGTAATGTCACCTACAGGTAGATACTGGTATTCACTTATGGCTAGTCCCGCTGAATGTCCATAATGTCCCATTAAAATGTTGTCCATATAATCAGTTAAATTACATGTTTTTTTTGTTGTTGTTTGTTTTTTTTAACAATCTGTGGTGATTAGCAGCCCTCTGTCACTTTTTATCTGGTTTCTTGTTCTTCCCTGTTCCGCGCACTCTCACCGCCCATTGCCCCTATCCTGAACCCTTCTCCATCCTCTGCAGCTTCTCTGTGACATGGGACATTTAGACAAACTCAAGCTATGTTGTTTGAACAGTGTCTCCTATTAGATGGCCCTTCCTTTATATTCACACATGGTGCATTTCCAGTCCCAGAGCAATTATACACATGACTACACTTGGAGCTAAAGGAACAGGCTGAATCTTTATCACCAGCCAAAGAGCAGCAGCACTGAGCCGCCTGCCTTCTGTGCCTGTCTGCATTCCCGGTCAAAGAAGAGGGAATATTATTTTGTTCTAATCAAATGACCAGAATTCGGACAAGAAAAGTTAACATAGACCTCAATTAGCATTTTGCATTCTTTGCAAAAATCGCTCCACTGAAAGAGGAGAGATAATTATTCACTACAAGTCAAGGTTTTACCTCAGGTTCAGCAACATCCACCTAATAGCTATGCATGAAAGACATACAGCGTGACAATGACAAGAGAACTGAGAACCAAGTCCATTGTTTGATTTTGAAGGAACAAAATTTTGTAAAAAAAAAACTACAAATAAAAAAAACTATGGTTCCAATAATAATTTAACAGTGTGGCAGCATGCATACATTGTCATAACTTGCTTTCTTTCATATTCATGGTATCCACAAAAGCTCTCTTATAAATATCAAATTCTGCTATTATCCATGTCTAAAAGGGCCATGGCCGTTCGACTCACCCATGGACTTGCTTCTTCTACATCAGAAATTTCTGACAGCGAGTATATATTTCCCACTTGGCAAAACAAACGACGGTGTCACCACTGGTGGTTTCTGTACATCAAAATAAAATAAAATATTAATACAATAAAATAGAATTGGCGCAGCCAATATAAAAAGGAGTTATACACAGTTTACTTGTATCTTGTTTCTATTGTTAACAAACTGCTCCAAATAGGGAGGATCGTTAAATGATGTGAATACAAGGTCAACAGTGAACAACACTGAAATTCTTGCAGTTGGTGAGTGTTAAAGGCTGTTCAAGAGAGAGAGAATAAATAAACATCACAATAAAAAAAACTATCATTGTCTAGACAAATCAAATAAACTGAGACACATTGTTGAGGTTTCAGGGCCTGAGTTTTAGTTATTTGAAATATTACAAATGTCTGTGTGACTTTGAAAAAGGTTTTGTTACTTCTGGAAGAGAACTTGCAAGATGTAATTTTACTTCAGCCCACAAACTAAGAAATATCAGTTATTCTAAACAGTTCTCGATGGTCTACAGCAATTTATATTCACTAGGATACTCAGGCTTTTGGCAAAGGAACAGCAGTGATATGGAGACATGGTGGCCCTCTGTTGGCCTTTTGTACCAAAGAAACAATCTGAATTTGAAAATGTAACTCTGTCCCCTAAAATTATCGAAATATGCTCCAGCATTCGGTTTGTCTATCACATATCCACCTCTCTAATGTCTGGAAATCAGGGTGTTACTGAGTGGTCTCCCAATCAAAAAGAGTCTTTGAGGACAAGGACAATCTCGCTCTAAAATGAATGATATCACCTTTTGCAGGATGAGGCAGTGTCAGAGAATCTGGCAGCAGCTAAGATGAAGGCAGGACGTTTGAAGATGAGGAAAGATGTTTGAACCTGCACCCTCTTTTCCGAGTCCCAGTGGGGAGTGTATATGGGAAGGCAAGTCATGTATTATTTAGAGTTGGATCTGCCTTTGTGCTTGATCAGGGCTTGATTGAGAGAGGCTGTGACTGTTTTTCCCCCCATGTAAGAATATGAATGTCTGCTCAGGAGTGAAGGTGAGCTCGTGACCGCCACACAGAACTTGGTCAATACCTGTATACATTGAATACAAAGTGCAGGAAATGTGTTACACCCCTCTTTTGTCATGTACACAGATAGGCAATGTCAACAGAATACTTTAGATACATTACTCTCTTATACATTACTTGTTGGACAGCTGTGGGATAACATGCAGTCCTTGTGGAGCTGTTTTAAGCACTAATAGCCCCGAGCACAGGAGTATTGGTAATGTGTCGGGACCGCAGGGAGCTATGTTTTAGCCAATCCCTAATTAAAGTAGAAACTCAAAGTGCTGTGCTCCTCTGCTGTTCAGCAAACGAGCCATAGCTGATATGCTCTTTAAGTCATTAGCAGCTCTGATTCGTTGCCACAGCACCTTGTTAACAGAACAGGGGCTCATAATCCCAAGACAAGACACTCTGTTGCTTGTGGAGCAGTTCCTCTGTTCGAAGTGGAAAACCAGTGTCGTTCATGTTTAACTGCCTCTGGTTGGTTTAAAAATAAAAAGGGAAATCAATATGAGAAAATGGCTTTTACCTTGGTTCACCTCATCAGTGGTCTTCGTGAATGCAGTGAACTTGGTCTGTGGTGAAGAAGCCTTTTCCCTGCAATGTTCAATTTTCATCTTCAAAACAGATCTTGTATCGATACAGTTTTAGTGTTTCGGGCAGTACAGTCAGCTGGGGCCTTCCTGTGTGGGGGTTTGCATTTTCTTCATGTGTTTCCTGCAGATGAGATGCAGTTTAGGTTCATTTCCAACTGAACTGAAAGAGTCAAAATATGTTCTCATATTATAAGCACAATGCTTTGTTCGGTGGTGCTGTGTGTTATGTAACTGTTCATGCATTTTCTGATAAAAAAAAAAAAAAAAAAAGCCAGGGTGGAAATGGAAAAATTTCCAAATGTCTGATTTTTTTAACATTATTCATTAAAGCATTAGTAAAACTGAAGCTTGCTAATGTTACTCATTTAAATGCAGTTTGGAGGCGTGACAAGCAATACTGAAGGCCAATGTTAATGTTGATCCAAAGTAATAAAAAGTAAATGACAGAAGTAAACCATAACCTGTAATTATGGTTGTAAAGTAGTAAACCTATTGCTGTTTCAGTGTTATCATCCCGTAAGTGTTCCATATTGAACTAATATGGGACCCGCTTTGTCCCATATGTTTGAGACTCAATTCAGTGCAAATCTACGGGAGATAAATATTCCAGGTTAGACTGTTAAAACAGGGCGATTTGTATTAGATAGAAAGAAACCCTCTGTTTTCCCTCAGCCTGTCATGTTATGTTGTTATAAATAATAATTATTTGCAGCACATAATCACAACACAAGCAGACACGCAAACGGGCATAAACACACAGTATATGTAACTTCTGCTGCTGGGAGTCTCTCAACCAAAATACTAGCAAAAAAAAAAAAAAAAACAGCGGTGGGTGACGTCAAGAAATAGTGTTGTCTTCAGCACCATTACTGTAAACTCCTCCCGGTTGGGATTCCTTCAGTGTCAGTCACTCAGGAAATCAAACAGACCCGGTGATTATACCAGTGGAACCGATGGAAACTCCCATAAAGCAGCTTCACTTTAAAAATCAGTAATTTGCCAAAGCTCTCTCGGGACAGGGAGAAAATGGAAACTGAAACTGGTTAGCTTTGTTTCTTTAATAACGTGTGTTGGTGTGAATAATTGAGTCTGAAAACTAGTTTGAAAGTTTGAACATGGAGAGAGAGAGAAAGGTGAACTTACCAGACCTTTGTGGCTCGCTCCTCATCTCTGCTTGAGGCTAGTAGCTTGATCCTTCATTGGCTGCCGCCGCTACTACCATAACACACCTGAACTGTCGGCAGTCCATTTGCATTATGGGTAATGGCGTCAGGTTTTGACAAGGGAGAACGGTGTATGGAACAAAACAGAAAGTTTCTGCTGCGTTAATGTTGATCCTTTAAAACTGCCCACCTCGAGTCTGACTATGTTTTAGAAGGACGTCTTTCTCCCTATGTATAATGTGTGTGTGTACAGTGCATTACGTCTTTTTGGACCTTATTGTAGCCTGTTGGGCAAGAAAAATACATTAATATTCATTTTTTATTTCAGTCTTTTATTGTACAGTAAGTGGCGTTGGCAGTCGGTCTGTGTTCATATAAGAATTAATATGAAAAATAAATAATTAGGAGGTTGGAATTCATCTTTAGGTTTGTGGTATGTTTTATGAGGACAAACAACATGTTATTCAGTTTTCTAATGATAGTGTTCATGTTTAGCCACTAGACAATAGACAATAGAGAGGCTTCAAATGTAAGACACCAGCCACATTTAATTGTAATCATAGGGTGTTTTATTTCCTTTTTGCAGGAACTCACAATCAGTGAACCGTGTGTAAGTGCTGTGAATGGACAAATGCTGCCATGTCAGGCAGACCGCATTTGAATAACAAATCTGAACTTACAGTAAAAAAGCAAGTTAACCTTCAAGCTACAGTGTGCGTTGAGTCAGTATTAAATATGCATTCAGAAGATTTATTGTCCTGCATTGATGGGTCTGTGAAGCTGGACAAACACCACCAAATGATGGTTTATCCTGCTTCTTCACCCACTCTGTCTTGTCAGTGTTTGGATCTACAATCAGGACAATCCATCATTGTGGCACATAATGCAAAAAAGATATTAAACTCACTGTGAGAAATGAAATGAGTGTAAAATGCTGCTTAAGCATTTACAAGGAGTGAAGGTTAAAAAAGTAGAAGACTGGAGGTGATGCACCTTCAAACCTGACAATCAGAATAAATATTCATTCATATACTGATGGACTAACTATATTAAAACCAGATAAGATGCACTTTATATTTACTGTATGTTGTCTGAAAAGATGGCATGTTGCAATGGAGAATGACATGCATATCATTATTAGTAATAAAGCAGGGCAATGTTAAACGTATAATGATACATGACACAGATCAATACAACATGCACACAGCAATCACTATATATCCCAATATCCCTGCATCCTGGCATGAACATCAAACCTGAGCACTCCTGAACTCCTGAATATAAATAATAATGAGATAATATGGTCTGCAAAGTTCAAAGCTGCTAAAACAAGTCATTATGAGCAACAGGAGCGTACTGAGGGAACAGATGGAAAAGTAGGAAAGGAAGAGTTCAAACAAGAAGGAATGACGAGGCAAGGTCGGACACAGAATGAGAATGTCTTCACAGCACATGTACGAAACGCTGGTGAGTGTGTTTGCAGTCTCAGGCAACAAGTGTAGAGTATAGAGCTGGACTGAGATTTTTTTTAGACTGGTACAAATCATTTTCAGACAGATGTTATGCCAACATTGGACAATTTTTACTATAATCTGATCATTTAAATAAAAAAAAATTGTCCTCAGAGTTTTTCCTCAGCAGGATGTAAGAGCCTCTGAAGCAGGATTTGAACCATCACATCACACTAAAACGTTTGATATGATTTGTATTAATTAAATCCTTTTATGTGAGTTAGCAGGGTGGCAAAGCCAGCAACAGGAGAATTATCTTACCTAAGAGTTTCTATAAAGATTTAATTTACATAAAACACACATTCAAATGGTTAGATAAATCAATGAAATGCGCAAAGAAAAAGAAATCTTGCATTTAATGAATTGTTCTTAGTAAAAGTGGTTACAGGGGAACCATGATAGTGACTATGAACCACATGCGTAGTTTGTTTAATTACAGGCCAACATTAGACTGATGTACTGCATAGATAGATAGATAGATAGATAGATAGATAGATAGATAGATAGATAGATAGATAGATAGATAGATAGATAGATAGATAGATAGATAGATCGTGTGACAACCCTCCTCATTTATCGAATGTATGTGCAGATGCCAAGGCCTGCTCTGAAGCCTGTTGCTAAGGGCAACCCGTTCAGTCCCTCTGTCTGCTGAACAGATGCCCCTTTGCTCGTCCCAGAGGCTCAGATGTCGCCATGCCAACAAGCAGGTGTCCTATGTGCCAATGGGCAAGCAACTAGCATGACATCTTCTGCTGAGCACGGAGGGGCAAGGGAGTGACTGAACCATGGCTACACACAGACTAATACAAACACACACACAAGTGGATGCAAACAGAGCAGCAGAGTAACTAAGTATGTTTAGCACCCTTTAGAGTCTGACCTCATTTTTGTTGTTTTTCTTTATATAGTTGCCAGAGTTACAGACTGGCTGTTGATTGGTGTCAGCCGGTCTAGCTTTTGATTGAATCTTATTGTAATTTTTGTTAAATGTATTTTCGGGAACAAGAATTCCTTTTCCATCTCTGCACACAGGTATGCAGTGATGGTAGGACACAACACACACACACACACACACACACACACATAAACCAGGGTGTCTTTGGGTCAGCCTTTGAGCACCACTTAGAGGTGGTGTAACTGTGATGTCTTACAAACAGCCATCAATAGTGCCACGAAACAACATATAATTTACTTTCCACTCTTGCCTGAGAACGACTTAATAAAGATGCAGGGCTGCCTTCATTTGCTGACAGTTAGTACAAGAACTTGCAACAGGACTTGTCTGTTGTTGCTTCTGTACATTTTGGCAGGGATGAAGGCAGGACTGGGCTGGTACGTCACTCCAGAGGGAAAAATGTAATGTAGACTTTCTATAGACTTTTACTGCTGCTGTCAGAAACAGCAACATTATTATTCATTTGAAGCCATGTTTGTGTCCAGTGTGTAAGTCCAACATTCACTCTCCTGTTTACTGTGTTTTGGGTCGCTACCAACTCCAGAGAGAAATACCTGGCTTTTTAGATGATAAATGCTCCGCTATGTTCACCAGCTAGTTGCTAACTGTCTGTCCTCTGTCTGGCGCTGAGCAGGTAATGCTGAAAACAGCTGTCCTCTGCAACCCGAAAATGACGCTACGAGAGTGAACCAGAACGGTAGAGATGTGGGTCAAAACAGTGAGTTTAAAAGATGCAAAATATTCCAGTGAGATGAACTACAGAGTCAGATTTGTCACTGCAGATAATCCCTTACACATACGTGCATCATGTGATTCTAGCAGCTTCAGATACATACAGGCAATTAGAGAGCTTACTTTTTTGTGTCAATTGTTCCATTAAATATTTCTCTATCAGTATAAATGTATTATTGATAAAAACTGAATTCTTTACAGTGAATGGCAAGTCAATAGAATGAGCGCATGAGGTTAAGTATGCAAATCTACTTGAGGATACACATTGATGACATGTCCTCTTTAAAGTTAATTTCCTTTTGTTCTCTTTTGTATTGCACCTTTTACAATGTTGTGAAGCCTTTCCAGCTGTTGTGGATATCATGTTTATGAAGAGAAAAGTAGTAATATCGGAAATTATAATAATGTCTAATGTCTAATGTCAACAATAAGTGTTCTGATGCTTTCTACAGATTGTCATTCAGAAACAGCATGTAACATTTAAACTTCATATTGTTTGTATGTAAATCTTAAACATCAGCGCACGAGTCATTGTCAGTGTCTGTGCTTGTGGCTTCCAGAAAATGGTATCTGTGATTATTCATGTCATTCAGAGGAGTGATTAAATATTCCTTATACCCTCAGAGCAGTGAAACAAATGAACCACGGCTACGTTCTAACAAGAGCTGACAGATCTTTTAAATAATGTTTATTTATCAACGGTAACATTTACCAGCTCTCGTATGGTCCCTCTGGCGTGTGACTTGAACTGCCTGAAGCCCGGCAGTGATTCTTCAGCTGGCATTTCCTTTTTACTTTGTGAAACTTTGCAAAACTTTGTGGTCTGTTTATTGGGGCTTCTTTCCTCTTCCGTTCTTCTTCAGATATTCGCAAGAAAGAAAAAGATACAAAGGAAGAAGACTCAGCAATGGAATTGTGCACAAGGTTGTACACACACAAACAGGAAAAAAGTAAAGGTCTTGTCTTGTCTGAGGAAAGATGAGATCTTATCTCAAAGGGAATTATCACGAGAATAAATGAGTGTATTGTATTGTATGTATTGCAGAGAGTGGCTTTAATGATAGACTAAAACAGATATGTCTTAAGTAATGAAAAAGAATAAATGCAAGCAAAATTGCAATTCAAATGTATAAATTAATAAATGAATATATGAACATATGAACATATTCATTTAACATCTGCATGGAGATACATTATTCACTGCTTTCCGCTTTCCCCAGCATCCACGCTAGGGATATCATTATACTTCAATTAATACAAAGTCTACTTTTACCATTGCAAAACTAAACACCACACTCTCTCCAAACAGGATTTTACTTTCAAGGAATGTCAGCCCTACTCGGGGTCAAAGGTATAATTTTGCGAGTTGAAACCAGTATAAAAGCACAGAAGCAGCCACAGGATGAGGACACGTGAAGCTTGTTGGTTGCATGGCTGAATGAAAAGGACTGTAACATTACTCTAGCTTACGTTTAAAAAAAAAGGATTGTTTGTCGTCTAAGCTTCTGTAAAACTTCAAAGGAAGTCGGCAGGTAAGGCACTCAGTCTGTGTGAGAACAGACTGTTTTGTTTTGCCTTTTATTGTGTCTCTTAATTTGACATTCGCTGTCTGTTTCTGTTCAGATTTGCTGCATTCCTCTTAACTGTGCAACACACTTCAAATTTACAATTAAATTTCACGTCTTCAGTGATTGTTCTTAAACTTACTGCGGCTAGAACACTGTAAATTTAACCTCTTGTTTTCACTTGATTCTCCGCTTTCTCTCCTAATCAGAGCCATATCACAGCAGTGTACCTACATCACCTCGAGCAACTGAGACATTTCCTGTTCTTGTGCTTCAGTGCTGTTGTGATTTTTTTTTTTTTTTTTTTTTCCTTTGTACAAATCCGAGCACAAGAAGTCTGGTTGTGCTCTCGTAACTTTGGCAAGACGTCCCCTTTGTTAATATCGAGGCGATGTGACTCTAAAGTCTGTACAGATGTAGTTCAAGTGTTAATAATAGGTTCGTATTTGCTTTGCTGTAATTTCAATACATAATACATAATTTTCATAAATGTTACTCTAATGAAGTGAGGTTGCATATTAAGCAACGCTCATGAATTCACATGAAGACTGAAACAAAGACAGTAGAAATCATTTGAATAGCTACATTAGAATTGTATATTCGTTTCTATTAAATATGGTAAACAGTGCTTGTGCCTGTTTATCTTTTTTTTTTTTACATGTTGGCATATTTAAGGCAAACAAATATGACAATGCCCTCTTGTAAAATGGCATAATAAACATGTGAGGGATTGTGGTTCAGCAGAACGGAACAACAAATATTTCTATTGTTCTGTTCAGATATGCTGAATGAAGAAGGAGAGGTTTAAAGCAGCATTAAGTGAAACTGTGTTAAGTTATTAGTTTCTGGTCAGACTATGAAATTTCTATACTATAAGTTAGTGAATATGGATGTATGAATTGTTAAAAAATTATGTTGAGGGGGAAAATGATACATGAATACATTTAGTAAAAGATGTTAATCTTTTTTTTTTGCATCCCTTTTGTGAAACAAAAAAAAGGGAATAAACCTCAGATGGTACCAGTAGCCACCTTTTTTTAGGAAACGATTAAAGCTCCAAATTATGGTTTTAAATATGTTAAACAATTGTTGGCTATTTACTTAATTGACTGTTTGTCACTTTGCTTCCTTTCAATTGTGTATTTTATAGCTTGGTAATTATGAAAGACAGTTTAAGATGTTTGCACCACAGATGTGTTATTAATAATAATGTTGTTTGTTTTTGTTTTTTTTTAAAGATACAAAATAAATAATGTAAACAACAAAATGAATTAATTTAAAACTATAACATTTCAAAACAAAACAATGAAGTAAAGAAATTAGAACGTGTCAAAATAATTTAGAAGTACATCATGTCACATTTCACCATGACACCTTGTTAAGTCTCACTCTGTCAAATGAAGGTTGGGACAGTCGATACAGAAAACCTCAAATGGCTTTGAACCCCCGACGCTCACCTTACCAACGTCCTGTGTTACAACACTGCATAAGAAATGATATGCAAGCTGTATATTTGAATATTCATGAAAATCAAATCCAACGGCTGTTTGTACTGTAGCATTAATTAGTTGCTCGAGGGGGAGCTAAACCCAAATAAGAAGCTGAAGTGCTGGGTGCTGAAAACACGGCAATCCCAAAGAAAGAATTAAAAAGTGAGAAATATGTGATTAGTGGGTGCTACCACAGTGTGGGTCTTTCAAATAGCATGAGATATCAGCATTGAAAGTTTTTACTCATGTATTTAACAATTAACAACAAAGTTTTAAGTTAAAAAAAAAAAAAGGCAATAAAGCAAATGAAACCCTCTTAATTGAAATAATCTCTGATGGGTAACGCACTCTTGAACGAAACTTCTCTTTGTTTAGGATATGTATATATATATATATATATATATATATATATATATATATATATATATATATACGTGTGTGTGCCATTAAAAATGTGTGAATAATCAAGAGGCGAGATGGTTGAAGAGTCCCAATCATCTCCTACACAGTTGCCCTGGCAGTTAAAAGAGGGCCGCAGAGAGGAGTTTCACTGTGAAAGACATTAGCATGCCTTTGAAACAAGAGACCTTGAGTATGAACGAGGGCTATCCATACACACTTTGGTATGTCATTTATATGCACAAACTGAGGTGTGAGGCCAGAGGATGTTAGAGGGGCAGAAAGGATCCACTCAGTACAGGTGTAGTTTTCACTGGCCAACAATGTAATAACCATTTTTTTTTTTTTTTTTACTGCCAGTGCCTCTTTACACATCAGCGAGTTCCTCTGAACTTACAGACTCCACTGAAACAATCTCCCTGCTCAAAAGAGAATATACGAGCTGTATAGATAATTGGATGCCCTGCTTGTACGTCTTTATATCTCCTCAATGATCTTGAAGGAATATGTTGCCTCATCAAAGACACGTTTCAAGCCGAGCGACAGTAAAAAAAAAAAAAAAAAAGTGTTGATTTTCAGCTGTTTGTTTGAAGACCTGAGTTACTTTTTGTGCCACTGCCACCGGTGACCTATGCGCTCAACTCTCTGAATTATGCATGGTGATTATACGACGTAGTCCTCTGAATTGTAAATTCTCACAATTATACAGCCCATTGTCTATTCATTATTTCAAAACGAATGGGAAATTATGTAAAACTATCTCTAAAGAGGAAAGCAGCGTGTAATATGACTTGCCATATTGTTCATGCAATTCAAATACTTTGCTTTTTCTGAGAGTTGAAAGTAATCAGATTTAAATGAAATCTGACTTGCATGTCATGTGGGATTATGATACATTTGGAAGATAAGCTATGATAACTACACTACGTGCCATGAGGTGAGAGCACTCAGGCAAAGAGTGTCTTCCAATTAACTTAAACCTCCCTCAAGGTTAAATATACAAGTGTTGACTGAGAGTCGAACTTATCTTCTTTTCTCGACCAGACGAGTGAAGGACCTCAACATGAGTCTCTCTGCTTCTCTGTTGGACTTTTCTTTTCTGATTCCTTCACACAAGCAACACATACACAGACACTGTTTACTGACCAAAGATGACAAAGTTATATACTTTTAATTTTCTATTTCCAAATAGCCAAAAATAAATGTGTTTCCGCTTTGAGGCAAATCGCATACACGCCATTAGTTCCAACACACATCTGGGCCTCGATACGTCAATACGTAACCACGCTGAATAATCTAACTCTGCAGGCGCTCACCCAGTCTTGACTTAAAAGTAGATTATGCATCCTTTGCTGTTAGGGATATCAAGCTGTGGAACAACCCTCCTGCTGAACTTCCTCTGTGACTTCCTTTGAATCTCTACTTTAACTCATTATTTTTTACTTGTATTTTCTGCACCCTGTCACTTTTAAAGTCACCCTCAACTCAAAAATGTGTTTTGCTTCTTGTTTCTTCATTTGGATCTTTGACCTTCACTGCGCGGAACGATGTATGTGCACAGTTTGACACTAGATGACACATTCATTTGCTGAGGGTGGAAACTTTCTCCGTACACACACATGATTTTGTGACATCATAAAGCAGTTTAGAGGAGCCGGTTGTGGTTCAGTGTGTAGAGAATGGAGGTTTCTGTGTAGTAGGAAACATCTTGTGTCAAATAGTTAAACTTCACGGGGAAAAAATAAATATCTGCATTTTTATAGATTTGGGATTTTTCAATAAGGGATAGGGAGTAGATATATAATTATTTAACTCAATTAAATGGAAAAATCATATCAAACACTAATTGTTATTCAGAGCAGAACACTTACAGTCCTCAGACATTTCTGGAGGTAAATCTTCAACTTCATGATTTCTGTTATTTTATTGTTTTGATATTTTTCTTGTTTCTCTATAAACCACAGTGTAACTTTGTTTTGAAAAGTGAACTACAGATTAAGATTATTTATACTTTCTAGTATTAGAGTCAGTATTACAGTTCTCTTTTTTTAACATTTTCTTTCATAATTTCATCGTATTTCATTTAGCTTTTTTTGCTTTGGACAAGAGGAATGTGTTGTTGTTAATGACAGATCCCTGGCATCAATATTATATATTGATTGTTTGATTGATTGTTCTTTTCTATTCTATTCTATTGTGTTCTGCTCTGCTCTGCTCTGCTTAATTGTGTTCTGTTCTATTACATTTTTTTCTACTTGTTTTTCTGCTATGTTCTGTGAGGACAGTCTTTTTAGTGCAGAGATTTTCCTTTTTATTTTTTTAAGTGCAGTATCTTGCAGGGCCTTGCCTTGTTTACATTATGTGCAGATTGTAAGGACCTGCAGTGAGACCGCTGCTTCCTGACCCTCCTCCTCCTCCTCTTCCTCCTCCTCCTCCTCCTGCTCTAGAAGTGTTACCCTCTCATCCTCTATCTCCCCTCATCCGCTATTCTCCTCCTCACCTCCTGCTGCACTCCATCCCTCTGCTGAGCACAGGTATTTGTTTAGGAATCTCTCGGTGGAAATTATACTCCATCTCCGGCGCTCCCTATCAACACACAATTATCATGGGCAATCATGCAGAACAGTGCTGAATTCAGCTGGGACTCCCACTCTGATGACATTACTGACTGCAAGGCCCGGGCTTCTTCTGGAGGTAGCTTGCTCCTTACTTGCATTAAACATCGCTCTCTCCCTCTTCCTCTCACTTTCTCACACACACTCTCACTTGGATACGGCAAGAGAAATGATTGAACTTTTTTTTTTATTTTATTAGGATTTCATTTAAACCAGGACGTCCACCACATAAGAAGTATCTCATAGGGTAGACTTGGCTGAAAGGACTGCTCCAACCTGAAACAGGACAAATCCTGATCTTATCTTACAATTTATTAACATCTGACAACCTCTGTGGCCTCTGCTCGTACCATGCAGTGGTTTACTCCAGTGTGGCTTCTCACATGGCTCAACTGAAAGTCTGGTGTGGCCACTCTCACTTGGACAGCAATAAAAATTTGGAAGCATGAATCTCCATCATAAGAGTCTACTGTGAAGGCAAAGTCAATCTCACAAAGTAATCAATGCCTTACATTGTGTCACTCTCTCCTGCATTCGAAGGCAAACCGCAGATGCATTTCCTTATGTATGATAAGTATATTATAAATCTCAAAAGGCACAGAGTTTATACAGACACATGAGAATTGACACAGGAGTCCATTCAGATCCTGATCAAATGCTCCATTCATGAGTGAAATTACCATCCGTCTGTTAGCCAAGGTGTGAATTCTTTCATCTACAGATCCTACCTCTGAAGTTGTGATTAAATGCATAACACCACATACACTCCACACAGACTCCAGATAAGCAAAATGGGATTTCTGCCTCTCAGGGTGAGAGCTGATGTGTAAATCAAGTGAGACAACAGTGCCATCTTGTGGTAGTTTGCTTCAATCTTTTGTATTTGTCCAGAACTCTGATCCCATTTCTTAGAAAAGTGCCCTCATACGTGCACACACACACACACACACACAAAAAAGAGCATTTAAGGTGCAAAAGAATAAATTTACTCCATGTGTCTGTTAGTTGCAATGAAGATGGTACTTTGACCAAAAATGTTTTGTCTGTGAAATTTGCCTGCTGATTTTAGCTCCATGCATCCACCACTATCTGTCAAAAACCCTCTATTCAAGGGAGATTGAAAATGATTTATTTTAGACATCAAAAGCTCATCTTAACCTATCTGCTAACAGATCACAGAAAAAAATGTTTAATTTATTTAGACAGATATAATGTTATGTCAGAATCTCACAACACACTTAACTCACAGAGAAAATGGACCAATAGTAAAACAACAAACCCGTAACAACATGAACATAAAACAGTTACATAAAAGCACCATTAAAAAAAAAAAAAAAAAGTGTCGAACCAATAAACTGGTCAAACTAGAACAATACGACCAAAAGACAGCACAGCTTCAGGATATGTACAGAATTAGTTAAACAATACTGCAGAAAAAGCAGAAAATATTAAGCATGATACACTCAGTGAAATGTGAATATTAGATGATATTGCAGGATAAGTCTGATGATATTCCATATTTTTCTTTGCGTTAAAAAATTCTCATGAAAAGACAAAACTCAACGATCAGAAGACAACTCTAAGTATTGTCTGTGCAGCCAGACCCTGATACAGTTTATTCCTCTGCTATTAACACTATTAAAAACATATGGGTAAGCCACGCTGTTGCCTCTGGTGTCATGTTCCTTTATCATGATGAACATGGGCCCCGTAGTCATGCTGGATTTAGCACCAAATGTGTTTTACTCCACAGCTAAAAATAGTCCCCAACAAATGTACTCTTTTACTCCTGTTTGAGTTCAGGGACTTAATCAGTAGATACATGTATTTGTGATCTGTTGTTAAAGATTTACATTTTCAGTCTAAATGGATGAACATGGAGGTGAATGCTGTAGACAAAGAAGGGAAGTTGGAAAATATTGAAAGACTAAGGCACAGTTGGTTTTGGTCTTTTTATGGAATTTTTAACAACAGCAAAAGTATAGGACATCATCAGCCTTATCCTTTAAACTGAATACAGACAAGGCTGCTGGGCCTGTGTTCTTTCCAAAGACACTGACCGTATATACAGAATATAAAAATGATCATGCTACCAGCTTTTCATTATGCACAAAAAAAATGCTTCAATGAACAAAAGTTTTCCTCATCAACATTCAATTTCTGGTAATTTTACAAAAAAAAAATACACTCATAAGCCCCTTAACCATCAACACTTCACAAGGTTTAAACAACAATGTTATATCCCACAGGTATTTATACTGTATGTGATCAGGTTTGGTGACATCCTTATATAATCTTCTACCTACAGAGAGCACAGAGCTGTAATGAAGCTCAGCTGACTGTGGCTCAGGGTGGAGTGATCATGGTGACATTTCTGAGCTCAACAATGGCTGCAATTTTTTTTATCCTGGATCAAAGTGTCCAAGTCTGTCAGATCATTTAAACCACAATCTTGCACATAATATCTAGACTCCTGCTTTTATAATGCAAAAATATCAAAGACCTGATGGTAAAAAAAAAAAAAGGAGAAAAGAAAAGAAGAAAAACACTGGTTTTCCTCTAACCTGCTGCTGGTTAAAATCAGTGGTAGTGAATCTGGATAGTTCGGCCGATGAGGAGGAAAAGAAGGCCTGCCAGGAGGCAGAAGAAGATGCCAATGGGGGCAAACATGAAGGACAGACCGTAGGTGAGGGACAGCTGGAAGTCTGCACACACCGCTGAGCGCTGGTGGTTTACGTAAACATCCACCACATCCAACACCTGCACCCACAGTACGTACATCACCACCACACACAGCAGGAAAATACCTGGTGCAGAGAAGAGCGACACAAGCAGAGACAGAGTCATTGCAGTGAGACTGTAATGACTGAAACTCACTCACATACTTTTTATATAGTCCAGTAGATCCACAACAGGAGATCAACGGTGGGAGAGGAAATCTAGAACCTTTACTTGAGTAAGAGTACAAACACAACACTGTAACATTACACCATTACAAGCTTAATGTACTTAAAGTTACAAAATTAAAATTACTCATTCTGCATAAAATTGTGACTGGTGTATTATAATATATGATATTATTAGATTGTTAATACTGATGCATCAATGTGTAAATAGAGTTTGACTGTTGCTGGTTTTTACGACTTGATATACAGTCAGAGTAGTTCAGTCCAGTAATGTTCCCAACCTAGGGCTCGCACCATCTCCGAAGGGTCACAAGATAAATCTGAGGGATCATGAGATGATTATAGGAAATTAAACAAAACAAGTCTTTTTTTTTTAGGCCATTCTCTAAGTTTTGCTCCTTGGTGAAATATTGAGCAGTTTCACCTCTTTGGGCCTCACGGACAGTCATTTGAATGAAACCATCTCAGGAGTTTAGAGGGGAAATGTCTGTTTTGTGGTCCTGCTAACAAGTCATTGACATCTGAAATGTGCCAAGGGGCCCCAGTGAGTTTTTTTGGTCAGGGGTCACAAGCCGAAAAGGTTGAGAACCACTGGCTTAATCTTTAACAATGCAATGCACTGTATTTCATAAACTTATAATATATTTTTAATGTAAAATCCTAGAGCTGTCAAATAAATGTAGTGGAGAACATATTTCCCTCTGAAAATTTAGTTGTGTAGAGGTGTAAAGAAGCATAAACCAGATTGGATTTAACCATTTTAAAGTCTCACCAGATGCCAGTAGGAGGCCGCCCCCTGCTTTGTAGAGGCGGTGGCTGGCGAACGGAGCAGCACAGATGATGACGAACCCACCAAGCACCACAGCCGCCACACCAATCAGCATAAAGATGCTCCAGAAGCCTCTGTAGACTGGATGACAGGAATATTAGCCAGTTGGACAAAGAGCCATTAAATTGCAGGGGAATGCAATCTCACTTTGTGCAAAGAGATACTCACTTATAGCAGAATCATACTCTGTGGCATTGTGGGTCTGATGAGATATAGGGAATGGGAAGAGGTAGGCGTGCATGCACACTTTTGAGTGTGGCTGATTTGCTGGAGAGAGAAAGAATAAATCAACACAGACAAGAAATGAAAAATGTAATTTTACAAGGAAACAAACACAAATTGGCAATTAGAGGAGATCACTCACAAATACAACATCATTATGTGGCAAACAATTCAGAAACACCCCTGCACTTTAATGCTGAAGAAAGATATAAGCATCAGCTGTTTTAGAAAAGAAACAGATTATTTTTTATTTATTTTGTATATTTTCACATAATTTGTAACTCAATTGTTTTTTCAGATGTAAACTTTGACTGCAATCCCTTTTTATTTTGCGTCATGTAGCTAAATTTGACAAAGCAGAAACAAAAAGATAGGATTATTGTGCACTTTTTCATCTATGCTTTTATATTCCTGCCCAACTCTTTTCTTCCACCATGTGAAATTCCACAGACCCTCACAAGGTCTTCTCAGTGCTGGAGGCTGTTTCTGACAATGAACCACCATTCAAAGGCCCCATCAGAAAATAGACGACGCACAATCATCTGACAAACGACCAGAATAACATCACATGGCATTTCCTCTAAAAAGTCAAAGGAGAAGGTTTGTACCGTTATGTCATCAAGCAGTTTTCATGAACAGCAAATCAGAAAGTGATATTTATTCTGCAGCGGAGTCGTGGCGCTGTCATGTGACTCTGTGCAAGCATGACATTGGAGGAGAACGGTTTCCTGCACTCACCAATCATCAGCTTTAAAAAACTCTCTTCCCTTTTATTTGTGTATCAGTGGATTGTTTCAATAATTGGGGCTATAGTTAAACCTTAATGTATCTCTGACAGCTCAAAAACCTTACTGAACTTTGTTCTATCAGCCAGACACTGAATACATTTTCCTAATTTTATGAGAACTGCTTATAAACAGGATTTGAACTGATGACATATTTCAGAAATGTGCTACAGAAAATGATTTACGTCTGTCTCAGAGATACCACCTGTAAAATGTGCTGAAATACGATGGATTTTCATATGCTGTAATCATAGCTGACAGTAACGCTTCCATGTCCCAAATTCCTGTTACTGTTTAACAGTTCAGAAGAGGTCTAACAATGGGATATTATATTTCTTTGTCTGTGAATGACCTTATATCAAATAAGTTAATATATATTTGCCCATGCATAGCCCATATGATAGAGAATATTTATATATTCAGTATTCTTTTCATTCTCATGTCTCATGTTGGGTTTTAATAAGGTTTGAAGACAAGAAGGAAACTTTTCAAAGAAAAAAACAGTTGATTTGAAATTATTCTTGTCATTTTTAAATATAAATCTGTGGAAACAATGAGAAAATAAAGCTAATAAAGCTAATGTCAACACAGCACAAGCATCGACTACTGGAACGTCCCGTGTCTCACTTACTGAACCAGAGCTTCCACAGCAAGTTGCTATCATCCATGTTGGCTCCAAAGGAACATCTCCAGAAAAAGCCCTCGTGGTACAAAGTGATATCATGACTGTCCTCCTGCACCACCACATCTCCACTCTGGAAAGGAGAGGAAAAGACGGAATAATGACTTGTTACCAAATATAAATGGGCTACACAAAGGCTGCAGTATAAGGTTTACACAGTGTAAACATAGTCGGGGATGCATTCCATGTGTTGGTCTGTCGAGGCAATTAAAGTCTGCGTGAGCAGTCTCAAGAGGCAGGTGTACAGTGTGTTGCCACAGTGGGACAGAGCAGCTGCTAAGCCAGGTCAAGGGTTGAGCTGAGCAAGCACCTCTGACCCCATTCAGGTTTGATTTAGGCGCCGGGCGAGCGTGCGGGTCAAGGATGTTCCCATTCAGGAAATACTCATCATTGGTGGTCACTATTTTTGCACATCAGCAAAAAACACAACCTAAATTGCCTGTTACATCAACCATTAAAAACACAGAACAGGGGGTGTGTAAAAGTTCTTTAAGTCATAAAGTTTGTAAAATCAAGGTTAATCCAATCAGGGTTTTATTTTGAAATCAGCATTTCAAGACCTTGTTGAACAATTGTAGTGTTAGTTTGTTTTAAAATTCATATAGAGAGGATTCCTATCTGGGTCAGTGTCTCCTGGGGGTCGAGAGTTACCCCAGAAATAACAACATAATGTTCTCTAATATTTCATCTTTTTTCATGTGAAATATTGAGTGGTTTTAGCTTAGTGGAACTCAAAAAATGCATAAAAGAAAACAATTTGTGATGAAGGGTCATACACTGCAATTGGAGTGTAGTTTTCAAGGGACACAAGCAACAAGTTGAGAGCCTGTGATTTAGGATGCAAACAATCCTACAGAACTGTCCAAAGAATGAAAACAACTGTATTCTTAATGGATCCTGCACATGCCCTAAAAAATAATACTTTATAATTGATTGGATTGAGATCACATTGCATGACTATGTAGTGTATACACCCAGTACCAGTTTGGTTTTATTGTGCTGATATCATTTCATGATACCAGTATCAGCGCGTACTATGTAAAGCTAAGTATGTTCTAGTCAGTGATATTTAATACAGCGCCATACCACTGGGACTACTGGTATTTGTATTTCTATCATAGGGGCACATGGTACAAGCGATGTCTCAATCACTGCATAGCTGCACACATGCTACATTAAACAGTGTCTGATTACACGACGAGGTTCTGCAGGGATGCCTCTCTGCCCTGCAATTTATCAACTGAGAGAATGACTGGAGCAACTGATCATAGTTTCCGAAATAGAAGAAGCATGATTCTAGTTTAAGCGTCAACCATTAGACCTGCAAAGTATTTAATCATGAGGGTGTGAGTGGAACTTGAAAACGCACCATTTAAAGCTCAAATACAAAAAATAAAACAATGGAGTTACTTGGTGTATTTTGTCCCTGGCCTACAGCAACAACAGCTGACCTCACTTCAGTTCCAGCAGTTACAAATATTAACATTTTTCAACCTAACAGCACATGATAACTAATATTAAGTGTAGCAAATGATATGTAACTATATTCTGAGCCTCCTTGATCTGCTGCTGTTTGAAGTCCAACACCCACCTCTATAGTCACACCACCAGGGCCAACAGATCCGTCAGGATTTGCGCGGCAGCTCTCTGAGGCCAGCAGCCAGTAATCAGTTCCAAAAGAGAGGAGGATGAACACAGCTGCCAAAGCCCCAAAGAGCCCGGCAAAAAACAACGCCACACTTAGCTTCATGGTCCAGGATTGACCAACCGCTCAGCTGCTGGATGCCCACACTCGATCTGACTTTCCCCTCCAACTACAGTAAGTGCATGTGACAAGCAGAGGCAGAAACAGTCACTCCTCTTGCACTGTAGTACATCCACTGAGTGAGATGGCTTTTTACTCTGTACAGCTGGTTTATGTTGGGTTAATGGATCTTGACTCCTCTCCTGTCCTGTCCTCTCTGTCTGTGTTATGGGAGGACAAGGTTGTGCACATGACTCCTTTGGACCCTCCACTGGGGTCTGCAGCCAGCCCCCACCGCCCAGCCCCACAACCCCCTGAGCTATTTTTGGGGTCTGACTGAAGGCGGCTGCTTCACTCCACTGTGGGCTGAGTGTGTGGAGCAGTTGGAGAGTGTGAAGGGAGGGGATCATCGCAGAAATAACCGGTGGCAACTGGACACCCAGTGTCTGCACGGGAATGTCAAGGCAGGGTGAGACCGAAAGGACAGAAGAGAGGTAAAGTACCCTACAACACCCTGCCTAAAGCTTCTGGCCCACCGAGACAACATACACAGAAACGGACACACACACCAGTATCATTTCCTGTAAATGGGGGTGATGTAAATTACCATAAATGCACCCTTTCACAGGAGTTCTGGTCGTATCAGACACCACAAACACAATGTGACAGTGTCTCAAAAAGTACACAAAACAAAACAATACTGAGAATTTAGTATTTAGTATGTTTTTGATACAGATCACAAAAAACGTACTAACTGTATCTGAATAACCACGTCAGTGCAAAAGGTCCCTGTTGTTCTTAATGTTTCTGTGGTCCTGATCAAAAAAGTCAAGTCAATTTTATTTGCACAGCACTTTTCATATACAATGACAATTCAAGGTGCTAAACATTAGCATAAAGCACAATGATCAATATTATTAAATGATCCCAAAATAAAGAATGGACATTAAGTGAATACAACAAAAGGCTGATGAAAACCACATCAGCACTAACACACGCACACACACACACAAAAAGAGGCCAACAGACAAAAACAGTCATAAGGCTGAGAAAAAGAAAAAGTTGAAGCTTTTTCTTAAATGTGGAAACAGTAGTGACCTGGATCTTATTTTGGGTTCAGGATTAAAAACTTGTTTTGTGGTTATTGCTAGTCAGTGAGAGTCAGGAGGAACCACTGGTTTATTAGCATCTAAGGGGAACATTTAGCAGTGAACCTTTATGTAGACACCAACTAATTTACACACTGATGTGACCCAGGCCCCCCTCAGCCAGAAGCTCTCCACCCACATCCACTCCTCTGTAGGGCATGCGTGTGTGTGAGTGTGTGTGTGTGTGTGTGTGTGTGTGTGTGTGTGTGTGTGTGTGTGGGTGTGTGTGTGGGTGTGGGTGTGAGTGTGGGTGTGGGTGTGTGTGTGTGTGTGTGTGTGTGAGATAAAAGATAAAAAATTCAGATCAGCACTTTATCAAATATCACTTTCAGCCAGTGAGCAACGTTAACAATCTCATACCATGAATTGGAAGTAGCTGCAGCTGCTTATATGTTTAGAATCTTTACTGATGTTTCATTTAAATGTTTTTTTGTTTGTTTGTTTGTTTGTTTTTTGGTTTCAACAGCAAATAGGCCGTTTGATCACATAAAATTCAATAACCGAAAAATCTTTCTTTTTTTTTTCTGTTTTTTTTTTTATTAAATAAATAAATAAATCTCCTTAAAGTCTTTGGTGTGCTGTTTGAAATGTTTTGGATTCCCCAGTTTGCCCAGCAGGTGGTGACAGAGAAACCTGTCTCAGCTACTCCACACAACTAAAGGCCAATAAAAAATGTTTTTTAAAAATACATCATGGGAACTTGTTATTAATAGTCTATGTAAACTCAAGATGTAAAATGTTGCTATAAATAGTAATTACTTGGTTAATGCAAGCAAGTCAAAAAGAAGCATGGATGGTGTGATTAAACGTTTATTGTGCATTTATTTGTTTAGTTCTTTGACCTTTGTCATGGCAGTGAGCAGTCTGTCATACTCTCAAGTTTCAAAAATCAGCCTGATGTTTTTGCTTTCTTGTTTGTTTTAATTTGGATTGCTTTATTCAACCATTGTTATTAATAGTCAACAGTATCAGGTAAAGGTGAATAAGTGCTGATAACATATTTTGTATATAAATATATTCATACAAAAATATAAAAACGAAATGAAGGGGGGAAAAATCAGTGCTTGTTTATGAATAGGAATTTCCTCGATTCAGATCTGTGACGTCAGAGGACGAAACCATCTGTCTGAGCAGCCGCGGGGGAGTCAGGCCAGATAACACGACAATTCAACGCAACAATGCCTCTTACAGCGAGCATTATCGCAGCACGTTGTATTAATGTCTGTTTTTAATATCCGCCACTTTTTACACCTGCCATATCGGTGCAGAAGGTCAGAACCTGGCAGTTCGTCTCCGCGGCCGCCCCCTGCCTGTGAGACCCTCGCCGGGACGGAGACATTTTTCTGTTTGGATCATTCACGGTGAAAGCGGATGAGCTCTTCCGCTTTGGCTGCAGCCAGTGCCGTCACAGCGGGAGGATGAACAACCAGAAATGTAGCACTTTATTTCAGAAACCAAGAGGACGGACGAGGATTATTCAGTGTATCTATGTGGTGGGCTTCATGGTGAGTAGCTCGTTTAAGCGATGTGAATGACCCGTGCGGTGTTTTGAAGTCATGCTTTCAGAACTCAAAGGTATGATGTAAAAAAATATATACATTTCACAACTGCTTGGGTGTGCGTCATGTTTACACCATAATTACAAGGTGTTTGCATTAAAATTGAAAAAATTTAGCTAAAGTTAAGTCAAATTAATATACTAAATGAATAAAATTAAATAAACCTGAGAACAAGTTTTAAAATATGCATGTAATAGGCACAATTCTCCCTCAGGGTCTTTAAAATGATTTTAATGTTATCTTCTAAATATTTGAATAGTTTGTAAAAGGTCTAAATTTCCATTGTTTAATCCTAAAACATACACATTGAGCAGTAATACCTGTCATACTCACCTGCAAAGAGATGCTAAACCTACAAGCATGTCTGTAAATTCTGTACATGTGTGACTTAAAAGGTGTCAAATTTATCTCCTGCAGAGCTGCTATATTCTAAAATTGTTTTGCGGTCATAAAAGTTTCACTGGATAATAGTAAGATGTGGACAGTAGGACACGTACATATCAAGTGTAAGGGCAGAATGGACTCGAATAGAGGATTACTGACTCAGGCTGTCAGACTATCTGCAGGTACATCAAAAATATTAATGCGTATTTTGGAATATGTCAATTGATCAGGTGTGTAGCTACTAAATAAGGGAGATGTTACAGATCATGGCAGGTTGTTTTGACACCTCTGAGTGTTGAGGGTCGCCTCTTCAAAGCATCACTGTCAGTAAAATGTGTTGCAAAGATGACTGGTGCTGACTTGAATTTAACGACCTGCTTGAACCCCATATAAAAGCTGTCACATTTAAACTAAAAGCAATTCTGCATATTTCTGAAGACAGTGAGAATCCCAATATTCGTGCTCTTTTCCAGAGATGATTTGCAGTCATTTTCCAGAAAACTAACTTTACATTTCAGCCTGCATAGCTGGCTTAATCAGCATCTAATTAAAGGTGACTCACAAGGTCAGATTTTTGGCACATGGAGAGGACAGACATTGCTGGGACAGTAATGCTACTGAAAGTTAAGCAATTAGTGTAATGGGTAGTGGTGGAACACTGTATGAATTGCTGTGTGACTTCAATCAAGATTTTGGCAAGAGCTTCTCTGATCTCAGCAATGTAGATAAACAGGATTAGCAGTGACTTTCTGTGGCTTCTGCAACTATCAGCCGACTCTCTGTGACTCTGTGTCTCAGTCCGGTTCCTCATTCTTTTCTCCTTCACCTCCTTGCTTTCTTTAGGATTTGTTTGGGGTGAGCATGATCATCCCGCTGCTGAGCCATCATGTGAAAGCTCTAGGAGCCAGTCCCACTGTGGCTGGTATAGTAGGTAAGGTGTGTCCATTACATAGAGTGATTAATTTACACAGCCTACATAATGGCAGATGCGGGGTCCTGGGAGCAATATCATAATTGATGTATAATTAGTCTTATAACCAAATAATTATGTGCTGGCCAGAGTTAAGACAGATACAGATACAAATAACCATCATTTTTTAATGGGATGTTATGAGAACACATAATTGCTAACAAAACTTTTGCAATAACAAAGCATCACACAGGGTCGTAATTTTTCCATCAGTAAATATAAAAAATCATGACTCAATTAACCAACCAAATACAAAAACCCCAAGCAAATATAGAAACACTGCAAGTTGTGCAGAATAAAACAGAACTGAGTTCTGTCTCTGTATGAGGATTGTTGTTGGGTTTTCTTAATTTGCTTGTGTTTTTGTCTGTTTGGACGTGTTTTTCTCAAGCTCCCCCCCATACATATACCACCACGTATTCTATACTGTGTGTATGTGTGTAATAAGCAATGATTATGATTATTTTTTGGATCATGTTGAGATTTCACAGTTAAGTCTTAACGGTATATCAGCGTTTGTACTGTTAAAAGATTTAAGTAGCATAGTCACTTTAAGCACGTGATGTCTGCTCTGTGATCTACAGTATATTACACATATGAATTAAAACAAATGTGAAACTGTTGCAGGATCTACATATGGGATCTTACAGCTCTTCTCAAGCACAATAGTTGTAAGTATTCACTTGGCTTCTCTCTGAAAAATCCTCGAGCTCCGTCTCTGTCTCTAACCCTCTATTCAGCCTCTGCTGCTCGACAAGGCGTGCTCACAGTTAGTGGCCAAAATGGTTGCATTCCATGTCATCTCTGGTATTTCATGAGAACAATAAACACTGGCTGTTTTAAGTTGATTGTGGTCATACAATACATGCAGTCTTTGCATATTCACACACACAAGCTACTCCCAGTTAGATGCAGATCCACAAATATCACACAGAAATAAATGATTCACTCTTTGACATCTCTGAGCATTGGGCAGACTTAACAGTAAGGATGGCGTGATGAAATATCAAAGCTTTAATGATTCAAACTGTAAACAAACTGTTAAGAAATTACTCAAAAGTAGTCCATGATGAGCATTGGCGTCTGACATGAGATTCTCAGCTTTCCACGTCTCTCGCCTGCCGCGCACAGCTCCTGAAATTGGTTTAATTTTCAGGGGTCATGCGACAAATTAAACAGATAAGGAGTCATCTGTTGATTCCCGTGAGCAGACCGGTTGAATCCTGATAAACGTAGGGATACGTGAACAGCTGGGTCTCTATGATAATCCCACCCGGCTACATCCAGAACACAGCAAACTCAATTGGTCCTAATTTCATTATTTCATCAGGGTGTGTGTGTGTGTGTGTGTGTGTGTGTGTGTGTGTGTGTGTGTGTGTGTGTGTGTGTGTGTGTGTGTTGAAGAGAGAGAGAGGGCGAGAATCTAATAAAGGCTTGTGTAACAGCCTGAGCTGCTTGGTTAAAAGGAAATGCACGTTTTTTTTTTTTTTGGATTTCTGGTTTTAGTCACCTGATCTTTTACACGGATTTACACAAAGTCAGACTCATAAAAACAATTTTGTATTTCTTGCATCAATGGCCAGGCTTCTACTTTTATTGATTTGTCTGGTTTGTAGGGATGTTTGATGATGTTTCACAGGACTTCTAGCGAATGAAAACTTGGGTTAAATTTCTGTTTGTGGTTGTGTTTCATTTCCTGTGTGTTTAAATTGGCAGGGCAGCTGGAGTGACGTGGTGGGACGGAGGTACTCTCTGCTGACCTGTCTGCTGCTGAGTGCGCTAGGCTACGGCCTGCTGGGGATGTCCACTAGCATCGCTTTGTTTGTCCTCGCACGGATACCTGTGGGTGAGTTGGACCGCTGTCCAAAAGTATGTGGCAGCCTCAAAGCCAATAAAATTTTTTTTAAAAATCAGGAAATGAGTTGGATACTTATTCCCCACGTGTTCTCTGTCTCAGGGCTGTTCAAGCACTCCCTGTCAATCTGCAGAGCCCTGCTGTCTGACCTGGTGTCTGAGTCGGAGCGCCCTCTGGTGATGGGACACTTTAATGCCGCCTCTAGTGTTGGCTTCATCTTGGGCCCTGTGGTGGGTGGCTACCTCACAGAGCATGAAGGAGGCTTTTATACCTCCTCCTTTACTTGTGCAGCCATCTTCCTCATTAATGCAGGTGGGTTGAAAATGGAGAGAAATAGGACATATTTCAATATTAACATATTGAAATATTTATCTAACGTGTTGTGTTTATCATTCCAGGACTGGTGTGGATGCTACCGTGGAGCGAGACACTAGTTCACCGCAATGATACTAACTCCAGCAACAACACTAGTAAACGCTGTCATGACAACCACTGTAGTAAGTCTGTACAGAATGGTTCTCATACAAATAAAAACCACGTATTGCTGGCAGCAGACGCTGAACCGGGCTCCAGAGCTCCAGAGAAGCTTCCAGGGGATCTCAGGTGGAGGGAGGTGCCTCTGCTCCAGCCTGCCTGGAGACAGCTGTCGTCAGTGGGCTCCAAGATCCACATGGTGGCCTCCTCCGACATGTGGGACCTCTTTCTGGTGCGTCTTTTGATGGCCATAGCAATCATGCTTTACTACAGTAACTTCTCTCTGGCCATGGAGGAGCGTTTCTCACTTAAACCAAAGGTGACAGGTTATCTGATCAGCTACAGCAGCACCTTAGGGGCCCTGGCTGGGTTCCTGGTGGGGCCAGTCACACAGCTCTATAAGAATAACATGCCTGCTCTGCTGCTGCACTCCACAGTGCTCACCTGTTCACTTATTCTCCTCTACGCTGCTGCGCCCAGCGTCTGGCAGGTGCTTCTCACCTCCACCTTCTTTGCCATTTCCACCACCATTGGACGGACGTGTATCACAGACCTAGAACTGCAGAGGGGAGGGGTCCAGGCCAGCGGGACTCTGATCGGTGCCGGACAGTCCGTTACAGCTGTGGGTCGCGTCCTGGCTCCTCTTCTTTCCGGTCTGGCTCAGGAGTTCAGCCCTTGTGGCCCCCCTAGTCTGGGAGTGGTCCTGGCTCTAGCAGCTGTGGGTTTACTACTCATCAGGATCCCCAAATGGGACGGGAGAGGAATGACAAAAACAGACAAAAAACTCTGAAACTCAGAGCAACTCAATTAATTTAAAATTATGATAAATAATGTACATCCACCACTCAGAGAAGTGCTCTTATTTTGTAGGTGGCCACCGGTGAAGGACTCACAGTGGGAGCAATGTGTCTCACTCGAGCTTGTTTCTTTACCAACAAATTTGTGGGTCGAAGTGGCTCCTCACCACCAGCACCGCGGCCCTTCTTTGGGAGAAAGGATTCAAAATTCAAGAGCAGCACTGAGAGTGAAGTCAGGGCTGAAACGTTTAATCAGTTTCCCCCCCTTTGCTGAAGCATGATCAGACAAACATGTGGGGCATGTACTGGCACATATTACTTGTGACAGCTTGATTGGAAACAAGGTACACTTTGATTTTTAATACAACCCTGTAACCACTACATTGTCCAAAATTCCCTCAAGTGCACCTACTGCGGAAGAGGAAGGTGCAGGCAGTGATACTTCAGACGTTCATAAATAAGATGAACCTCTGGGGAAACTGGACTGCCTGAACACAACATTGTTCTACTTTGGGGTAGCCAAGTTGGTCTACACATTTTTACCTCAATACCAGATTTTTTTGTTTGTTTGTTTTTTTTTAACACACTGCATCAGAAATGGTTCCTATGGTGGTATATGAGCGAACTTTTGCTCTAGTTTTTGACACTTGAATTTTACAGTTTTGTCAGATTTGAGATGTGTTAATTTATCTTAGGGTAAGCTTAAATTGACATTTAAAGAAGTGATTTGTTGTTTTGTTTTTTTTAAGTTAAGTTTCAAGTGAATTGTGGGCACTACTGTTTTTAAAAAACCCAAATAGATGGAAAGATGGAAATTGCTGGAAATGCATATAAAGAAGTCACTGAATATTTGAATAACACGCCAGACTCATGCCAGAAAGTCACAAGGAATAAACCATGTTTTGTATGTTTGAGTCTATGGTGTTATCGATTGTATATGAAACATTAAAGTCAATGCTGCGGTGTGCATGTTAACATTCAACTACGTCGTACATACTGTACACATCTGCCGTCTTCTCCTCCTCTTAGAAAACTGTGACACTAAAGGCACTGTTCAAAGTCATCTTCGAGGTTTAACCAGAATGCTTGAAACCTGCTTTTATACAACCTAAAAAAATTTATTACAGTAACAGAAAACAATAACAAAGTGGGTCCAGATTTGTGGGATCCATGAACGTAACAGACATACAAAACCCAGTCACTCGCAAGAGTACAGCAATAGTTCCTCACGTTCAACTAAAATGGCCGATTTACAAAACGTGTATTCAATCACACAGCTGTTACACACAACAGGCAATAAAAATACAAAATAATATAATATTTACATGTAATGAGCAAAAAATAATAATAATTAGCCACAATAAAACAGTTTAACTTAAATCACATTTAAAAAAAGAAAAAACCTACAGGAAGATAAAATCATTAAAATCACATTTATGTGACTTGTTGAAATAAAATCAGACGAAGCCTGGACTCACAGTTCATACACAGTTCCTCCACCAACGTAAACTGTGATGTGCCTGCGACCTCTGACCTCTGTCCATTTGGGCTCATTTTGAAGGGGTTGTTAAGCTCTTCTCTTTGCTTTAGAACCTGAGACTCCGTGTGTGGCAGTCCAGCTGCTGCTGAAAGCCCAGGAACGCATTTTACATCTTCGGGTTCCACTGTGGCCGCCTGAGCAGAGGGTTTCGTGTCACATCGTCCCTGGGTTCAGCAGCCCAGGCTGGAGATGTAGACGAAGGCTGCTGCTGCTGCTCCTCCTCTCCTGCTTCATGATGCATGTTTCTGAAATTATCAGCTGAGCCGCTGAAGTGACGGCGAGGGGCATGCACACGGGAATCGCTGTAGGAGGAGTTTGTTCTGGACATGCCACGCCCCCTCCTTCCATTCTCATCCCTGCCTTCATCCAGAACATCAACGGACGGTGCTTCTTTCAGGGTATCTAGCCTTCGTAGGGGCATCATGGCTCTGGAGGAGGAGCGTGTCGGCTGGCCAAACCGAGAGCGTCTGGAGGGGTAGGCCACCTCTGACATGGTTTCTTGACCATCTGTGACAGGTGAAGACGCCATCACATCATATCACATTTTATACAGCTGCATAAAACACACTTCGTATGTGGGCAGAGAGTTTAACTTTAAACCTGCCAGCGGCCCAGTCGATATGAACTCGTGCTGTGCAGCCAAACATTTTTCAAACCCATGGAAATGAGGCTGAATTTGGGGGAAACGTCTGCAAAATGATCCACAGGACATCCACTATATTTACATCTGATGATGTCATGCTGCTGACATCTATGCGCAGCTATGAGCTAAACACCAAAATGCTCACTATGACAATGATAACATGCTCATGTTCAGCAGGTTTAATATTTACCTCCACACCAAGAAGGTTGTGTTTTCTTCTTTGTCAGCAGGTCAGTCTTTGAATATTTTACAAAAAAAAGATTTATTTATAAATAGATTTATTTAAAAAGATAAACTATAGTTTCAGTGAAGAACAATATGGCAAATAAATACCAGAGCAATTTCCACTCACTGAAAAGGGCCATGAGGTACGGTTAAAGCTGGTTAAAGCTGGTTAAAGATGGTTAAAGCTGGTTAAAGCTGGTTAAAGCTGGTTAAAGCTGGTTAAAAGTGGTTAAAAGTGGAAAAAGCTAACAAGTGAAGTGCTGTACTGTTTGGAATAAGGGGTTTAAAGTTAAGGGTTTAAAGTTGGGTTAAGAACCTTACCTGCATAGCTCAGCCTCTCAGGGGGGAAAAAGTTTGAGTCCAGACTCTTCCCAGCAGGAAGAGAGAAGTACTTATGAGATCTGGGCTCCGTCTGGGAATAAGATGAGAGGCGAGAGGAGAATGGCAAGAGAGGAAAAAAAAGAATAATGAACAAGACATGAGATGAAGGCCATGAACCTCAGGCATGTTTTACAATACTTTCATCTCAGTGTAGTAAGAGCTGATTAACCTTCGCTTTTATGAGATTTACTTCTACTCTCACTGAGCTGCTTTTAACCTGAGAGGCTGAGAACATAACGTCCTGAGGTCAATATCAGTCACAGTTACACAACTTATTGCTTACCGATGTCTGGAAGCTTCCAGGTCGGAGGCTGCGGCGGATGCTGGGGTGGCGTCTGATCAGTATCTCTTTGGTGTGGCTGTCATTGGGCAGGGCGTGCTTGCCTGTGAATGCCACAGTCTGAATAAAGAGAAAACACAGAAGGTAGAAGATACAGCATTACATACACGACATCAAATAGCAGGTGCAGACTGCTGATGAACATATCAAGTGCGGCTGAATAATATACAAAAAAAATAATATTGCGATTATTTTATGCAGATATGGCGTTTGAGATATGAGTCACGGTTTCAGTTGGAATGGTAATTTTTTGCTTTTCATTTTCACTGAAAAAATATATAAAAATGATGATGATGGGATTTTTCTTGGAGCTTGTACGAAACAAATGTGATTCCTTCACATCTGGAGAATATGGTTTGTAGGCCGGGGCGTCTCTGTAGCACCACAATGCTTCACTTATGGTACGTTGTGACACATTTGATCAAAAAAAAAATATTGCAACTCCTACGATTTGGAATTTACACTTTTCCATACTGCAATTATGATTATTTTTCAATTAACTGTTCAGCCCTAATATCAAGTATTCCACCATTTTTCATATGAGCCCTCAAGTGGCCACAATGATTTAACTGTAAGTTCAGTAACCCCCCCCCCCCCGGCAGAGGAGACGATAAAGGCTGAGATGCTTTGAGAGGAGACAGCATTCTTTACGGCTCGGATTACTCAACCAAAACCGGCCACACCCAGGGGTGAATGTCTCTGTTTGGACTTTGCAAGCTCCAACACTAACTTCCTCTGCACAGCGTACCCATCACTGTCAACACGGCTCTTTCTGTCCTGCAGCTATTAGTTGGACCTAAAACAAACATAACCGCCTTTCAAGCACTCTGAGGTGGCCTTTGTTCTTTAAGGAAAGGTCTCATGCCAACAAAATGCTGCCGTCTATCTCAGAAGAGGTCAAAACGGTCAGAGAACAGGAAACGATTGAAAATTCCGTTTGTTTTTTAACGTCACAATTTTGCATTTTCAACTAATAAAGCGTCTCACGTTAAAACACGTGACACCACAGACAGAGGTGAGGGAGAGTTTGTGGGAGAGACGCGACTGTAAATATTTGAAGAGCAGGGGGGCGAGGGGTTTGAAAAGAGGGGCTATTAAGACAATCAGACAATTTGTCTACCAACTAGAACAGAAGCACATGCTCTCTATTTGTCTGGACATCAAAGCGTCTCTCAGAGCCTTTTTAAAGGGTGATGTCATGTCACTAATGGAAAAGTACTGCCGGCCACAGTGTGGCTATGCAAAACAGCACCAAGTTTCAGTGCTTGGAGGACTCACACCGGAGTGAGGGAAGTGTCGCCAAACAATCTATGATGAGGATGAAAATGATGCTTTGCTGGTGAACATGGACAACAGGATTTTATGTTAAAAAAAATTAAATAAAAAAAATATCCTGTGCTGAAACTCCTACTTTCTTTTCGAGCTGCATGTGACTTTATGTGGCTGCTGCTGTTGTTGTTCCATCCAGGCAAAACAAGCAGTTCAGATTTCACACTACTGTATATACTGTCAGCAGCCGAACAGCTAAAATAAAAACGTATTAAGAGTGGTGGTAGCTTTCTGCCTTCACTCAATCTTACAGTCTTACTACTTACTGTAGTTTTTGTGTATTGTTGTTTGCGGTGTAGCGATCAGAGGAGGAAGAAACATTCAGATCCACCACTTACCAATATATTGATGTAAAAACACTCAATTACAAGCATTTAAAATCCTACCAGAGTAAAAGTACCATAGAACAATGACCCATGACTGATATATTACTATAAATAATTTTACTAGATAATTAAAAGCTGATGCATTTTTTCATAGCTGGTCGAGGTGGAACTGATCTGATCTAGTGGCAGCACTTGAGTGAATGTGCTTCGTCACTTTCCACCACCGTGCTGCATGAAAATAAATTAAAAGGGGAAATAAAGCAGAGTGGACTGCACACTGCTGCTATCCTCCTGCCAGACGTTTTCATCTCACCCGTTGTCTGATCTTGTACATGTTCTTGGACAGGATGTCGTGCATGTTCCTCAGGTCTGCAGCCATGAACTTCTTCTTAGGTCTAGCAGAGCTCTTCTTTTCCTCACTAAAAAAAAAAAAAAATCAGACAAAAAACAGGATATTAAGAGAAAATGTCTGTTTTTCTGTTGATCTCAACAGACAATAAGGAGGTGGTGTGACAGTCAGAGTAGCACAGAGACATGATGAGGGTTTCGTACTAGAGAGAGACGATGGACGGAGCGGCACTGATGTCTCCCGACACCTTGTCCAGGATCTCCATGGCGTTCTGCAGCTCTAGCTTCTTGTACAACGCCACAATACTGGACTCGGCCCGGCTGTCGCGGATCAGGATCCTGCGCAGGATTCGATTGTTGAATTTCATGAACCTGAAATTAAGATTAAAAATGATTGCACTGATTAGGTTTGTGTGAAACAGAGGTAGGCGGAGGAGGAGGAGGAGGAGGAGGAGGAGGAGGAGGGAGACTGGAGAGAGAGAAGAGACATGGGGATAAAAGGAGAAGTGAAAGCAGTATAATACAGAAGGAAGTCGTCTGCTGCTGTCTAATAATGTTTGTAAATTTCAGTAACATTTAGTAGATGGTTATCATATAATATAACCTACAATCCCTACTGTATGTTCACAAGAAAAACTAAATGTTTAATATTTCTGATATATTTCAGGGGTATTAAGGAAGCTACTTTGAAGTTACAATACTGCAAACTATTATTGCTTCTAATCAGCGAATGTAAAAATGTAAAGAAAAGAAATATATCTGGAAACTTCAGGGCATGAAAACAGTCAGAAGAGGAAATGAGGAACTAAAGAAAATCATTCAGACACCACAGTCTGATTGGCTGTCAACATTCCCACAAAGTCCCGGCGTGAACAATGGCGCTGTCAAACAAAACCGTAAAGAGGGAAACTGAACGAAGGTAAACTAAAACTGCCGTCTCTCTTCCAGTCTCACCGCAGGTTCTTTCTCTTTAGTTTTATCGGCGTGAAGCAGTTAAGCAGCGGTTAGTTTAAGATGAGGAGAGTAATATGTACATTTTGCAGGCTACCCATGACTGTGACTATCTGTTAACTGACTAGCAGTAGATTATGTTGTGAATGAGCAAATAGAGAAGAAAGTTCTTACTTGTCCTTCCAGTAGAAGTGGCTCCACTGTCCACAGAGGTCTTCTATGCCTGCTACAGTGTGCTCCATGAGCTGCGAGAAAAAGTGAGAGCTGTAAACATGGTGTTTTATTTGCGGATCTTATTCCAGCTTTTAATACAAGCCAACCACATATGCTTGTACAGAAGCTAAAGGACATGCATGTAAGTTCTTTTGTTATTCTATTGTTTTATTCTTTTTTAGCAAACATGTTCCAACAGATAAAAGGTTATGAACTTCCTGTCCAACACCAAACACTGTAGTACAGGGCTGCCTCAAGGCTGTGTGAGCTCCCCCAGACAAACTTAGGAGCAGTGGGCCGAAAAAATTCTCCAACCCCCTCAAATCATCACAATGAGACTGCCATCTTTAAGTAACTGGTGTGACGGGCACCGCCTTATTCTCGAAGACTAAAGAAATGATATTTGACCCCAGGGAGGTGAGAACCCATGACCCTGTAATCGTAGACAACAGTTTAATTGAGCTCCTACGAGCGCTTGTGCATACCGATGGACAATAATCTCAAATGGACTGCCCGTGTTGAGTATTCGTTTGCCAGGCTGGTTCAGAGACTTCACTTCCTCTGTTCGGGGTCAGTGCTGAGATCATGGTTAACCCTGACTCAGGACATGCCTAGATTTTATGCGCTGTAAATTTGATTATGGTTTTATGTTTTTTTTATTGTCTATTTATTCATTACAAGCTATTTTTCAAGGCAAGCAATATAAATAAATATAAAAATTTCCCCACAGGCACAAGACAGTGTATCTTATCTCATCTTAACAGTGTCCGCTACATGTACAATCATCACAAGCTGTGTCGTACCCTGCAGTGGATCTCTACATTGATGGTGTCAAGATTGCGGTTGGTTCTGCGGACATTGATGAACTCGATCAGAGGGCGGATACTGATGCCCTGTGGAGAAGAGGGAAAAAAACAACAACAGGAAGAAATGAGAGGACTTTTTAAAATCCCAACTGACTGTCAAAAGACTGCACATCATGCCTGTAATGATCCACCGTCACTGATTCTATTCGGAAAGATTGTTTCTCTACACTTTAATGGCCTGAGCTGGTAGAATTTGTTTTTAATGCAGCATGGAAAAAAAAAAAAAACACAGTGTGAGCAACATATTACACAATAAATGCTAATAACAATATAAAAAATGGACAATGAAGAGCTGAATGTTTCAAAATGCATGATGTAATTATTATAAATTAAGAGGCAGAGGCTTAGTGCAGCAGCAAAAAGCTGCTCTGCTGTAAACTCAGTCGGTTTGGTGGACAAGGATCTGTTTGACGTCACTGTGGCGACTCTGACATTGAGCTGGAATGCAAGAACATTAAATCTAAAACCCTCACATCGTACTAGATAATGAAATCAGTCCTGATCTGGACTTTAAATCATGTGATGTCTGTTTCAAGACTATTGTTTCTCTCTCACTGAGAATCAGAGACTGCTTTATACACAGACAGCTTCTTCTACTTTACTCTACTGCGAAAGAGAAAACACCAACATCAGACTAAAATAAGACAAATTATTCCCAGCAAGCAACAGTGCAATATGTCTTGAATACAACCGCACTCTCTTACCTGAAGAAACACAGTGAAGAGGATAATGGCAATGGTGGCTGTGATGAAGAGCTGCTTGCGGCCGATGGTATCAGGCAGAGTGAAGGCCAGGGCAAATGAAATCGCACCTCGCAGACCACCGTAGGCCAGACCAAACTGGTCTTTCAAGTTGAAAGGGATGGTGCGGAAAGGGTTAATGATCTGAGTCAGCACTAAGACACCTGAGAGGGAAGAGCAGAGAAAGATGTCAAGATGCTTTTTTCAGAAGTTGCACTGTGAACAAGTTTAAAGCTGCACTGGTCAATATTTTTATATTAACAATCGATCAAATCACTTTGTGTAATGTGAAATTGGTCCCTCGCTGTAATGATGGCACAAAGAATCTCAGCTCTACCAAGCTTCGTAGCATCTTTCACCTCCTTATTATTTCTTTTTCTTTTTATGGTGCATATCGACCTTGTGTCCAGCTGCAGCAAGAGCCCACAAAGAAACCCCAGCAAGTAGCTGTTTTTAGCAACCAAAAAAAAAAGCTCTGATAGACCCACTGTGCATCTGCTAGAGCTAAAGCTAGAGAAGAGCTGCTGAGCATAACGGCATTCAGCTGGTAAATCTAGCAGCATTTTGCCACCTAAACAGACCTAAACAGAGCTGGAAGGTGAGTGGATAGTCATCGGCTACTTTCACCATTAACAACAACAGTCAGTGAAACTATCTCAGTGCTGCGTTTACGGCTCGTTCTGCTGCCCGAAGTATCACTTGATGCAGTTTTAAAGAGTAATTTAACAAGGCTGAAGAACAGTTTTGCTTTTCTTTTCTCTCCGGTTCAGAGATTCAACTCAGTTTCATCTGTTGACCACACACATCAACCGGTGTGTGCTTTGGTAACCACGCCTAAAAGTGATGTCAGCAAGGTGAGCAGTTAAACCACTGGAAATAAGCAACTCATGTCATCATGAGCGTGCACAACGCAAACAAAACCAGGACTCACTCCGAAGAACATTGCCTCTACAAGGTAGGCAGATGCAGTCGAACACATGTCCCAGATAACCCCTGCCCTCTGCTTACCCAGACCTCTCCATATAAAGGCAAACAGCAGCGTGAACAGTATGTAGCCCCAGTTCCACTCGTGCTCGGTCGTTATCGTGACGACCCCGAGGAAGAAGAAGATGAGGGTCTCAGAGATGGAGCCAAGCATCTTGACCACGTGGCGGATGGTTGTGCAGGAGCGCTGGGAAACATTTTCCTCCACGTAGTATTTCATGGTGAGGGCACAGGTAACAATGCTGCAACAAGACATAAGTTAGTTGTTACTGTTCTTTATTCTTGCAGCTTCGAGAATATTTGGACGTGTAAACATTTTAAAATCGACTCACGCCATGATGGACGAGATAGCGAAGAGCTCGGCCACCAGATAGGCCAGGTAGCTGTACATGAATATGAAGAGTGGCTCGATTTCTCGGACCTTGGAGGTGAATCTGGTGGTGAAGGCGGCCACAAAGCCGAACAGAATGCCAAAGCCCATCCCACCGAGCCCGACCACGAAGAACCTCGCCACCCCCAGGAAAACATCCACCGGCACCACCTCTGGCATGTTCGCCACGAAGCTGAACATGTTGTACAACACCTGAAAACATACGCGCACATGTTCACACACATTCAGGGACACTTGTGCAAACACACGCACTTTTGGGTCAGAGGTCATGGGTGGTGTCAGGGGCTGTGGCCTCTAATGACACTGTTTCAGATAAGAGTGATTTATTGAGATATTTGCTTTGCACTGTTTGCAATTTGATAGTGCCATTTCACCCAGCGCAGTGAATGACTCACGGAAAAGGAGCATTTGGTTACTGTTCATTTACAAGGAATGAAGTAGACAGACACAATTCACAGAGCACATTTAAAAGAGCAAGTTCCATCTTTCTCTTATTATCCACAAATTCCATGAAAAGATCAAAACCATCCACGAACTGATGCTACTAACAAGTGTTGTATGTGCAGCCGACGCCTGATTATTCTTCTGTGCCACCGAGCTTCTTTGTTGTGACATGGTCCTTCATTACCATAATTTTAATTTGAGTCAGTTCCACACACACCATCCGGCTGCTGTGAATACTCACTAGTGCATCTAATCTGCAGCTTAAAGGAATCAGGAAAACTATGCACTATTTACTCCTGTTTGAGTAACATTTGCTAAAAACTACAGTGTCCAGCTGTTTAAGGAAAGTTTATACATTTGTGACATGTTTTTAAAGATTCACAATTTGAACAAATTGTTGGTTTTGGTCGGATTTGCTGGGATTTGCTGAATATAACAAAAATGTAGAATACCACCAGCTCCGTCACAGTTTTATCGTGGTATTCAGTTTGGTTCAAGATCATGTTTACTTGTAAATAGCAACTATGCTGGCAGCACTAGGAACGGTCTTGATAAACAGCCCTAAATAAGTATAATTATTTTGAAAAAGGCTAATTTAAAAGGAAACTTTTCCACTCCAGGACAAGCTTGTCAAGCACTCAGGGAAAGAAGTGTTTACCAATAATAGAAAAATGGAGATAAGGCAAACAGGAAAAAGATTGGTCCCATTTTCACAATCTATTTAAAACAGATCTGCGTGCGTAGTATGACGGCAACAGCTGCCTTGGCAGTCATACATTGGATTAACCTGCCGTTCTCAGTCAAGAGCGGAGCTGGGAACACTGGCCCCCCGAAACAGTGTGACCCCGACCTTTAACTAATACAATTCTACTGGGCCCTGACAACCGTCACCACCTTCCACCTCACTGGTGACAGCATTGCTCTTAGTATATGAGAAGTGTTTTATGTTTTTGCCAGATATAACATCTAGTTTAATCGGTGCAATTCTGTAACACACGGTCCTGGACTTTCCCATTCTCCTGTGTAAATGTTTGTCTTCTCTTTCTGCAGCGGCTCTGCTACTGTGTACTAAACAACAGGGTCACCACGCCAAAGCTAACAGCAGGTTAATGCAGGTTGGTGGGTTTTTTAGCACAATAAAAAAAAAGAGGGTGGGGGGAGGAAATTTGAACATGAGCTCACCTCAGTCAAATTTCAGAACACAATGTGTGTGTGCGTGTGTGTGTCTCAACTCCTCCCATATAAGCAAATGAAACATTCAGAAACAGGTTTGGCGGCATCTGCGGAAAGACGCTCCTAAAGGCAACATGGTCCTGGACTGTGGATACATCCGTTAGGCATCTCTGACAACATTCCCTCACTTCCATTTCTGAATAATTTATCTGTTTGGCAATCTTTCCTGTGCACAGACTTCTTCCTCCCACACATTATGTTCTCATACATGTATCCTAACCCAGAAGCGAGTGAACAATCTGTACAGTATCTTGTGAAACCTGAGCTGAGCTTTTAGAAGGTGAAAGAAGAGAAAAGCCTAAGACAACACAATGGTGAATCTGCTGTTTCTTGTATTAGTGCGCTTGAAATGAAACGCCCCAAACAGGTTCTGAAATGGTAGGTAGGGTTACAATGGTCTCTGTGATTAACTGCATGTGTGTGGTTGTGATGTTAAAGCAAAACCTGGGTAAAATAACCATATTAGAGCTACAGTGGGATCTTACTGGGATAGATACTGATCAGTTATTTTGTTTTTTGCTTTTTTACATATGCCCCACACTGAACAATAATGGTGCCTTGTTAATTGCAGCACATGTTTTCATAACAAGCAGTAGCCTAGAGGAACCAAAGCAGGCCACCGTACTGCAGCAAGTCTCAGCTAGCGCCGACTCACCACAGTGACAGCATCATTGAAGAGACATTCCCCAAACACCACGATGTAGAGCTGCTCGTTCACAGACACGTCCTCGAACACGCTCAGCACAGCCACCGGGTCCACGGCCGAGATGATGGTGGCAAACAGCAGGTTCTCCTGGAGGTTGATGTCCTGCACGCCGAAAGCCTCAATCTGGCATATGGCAAACAGAGACATGCCTATACCGATGCTGTTCCACAGAGTCCCCACCACTGCAAACCACATTACCTGCAAACACAGTGAGAAGAAAGTCGAATAGTCAGTGTGAGGAGGAGAAGAAGGAGAAGAAGTTGAATCTGTGTTTAGAGACAGTGGCTGATGTGTAACGGACCGTGCCGATGTTCTCAAAGAAAGGCCTGGTTGGCATGAAGTAGCCAGAGTCGAGGACAATCGGGGGAAGCATGTAGAGGAAGAAGACATTGCTGGAGAGCACAGCGGGGGGCTCCTCGTGGACAGAGTGCATGATGCCACCCACAATCAGACCGATGCTGATCAGGAGGCACGTCTCTGGCACCCAGATGGTGATCTTGTGGTACACATTGAAACCTGAGAAAAGAGATGTGACCTCAATTCAAAAGCAGGAACAGGTCTGATGAGAAAGAAGCACTCTGCCTGCAGGAAGCCTTCCCGCATCCTCTCTGCAGGGGTCACAGCTGTTATTCACAAAGTAATCACCTAGATTTGGATCTTAACCCATGATCTCAGTGTCAATACAATCACCTGTTTGAGCATATGTTGCTGTTACTTACCAATCTTTGCGAATGAAGCCAGCAGCACCCAAAGAGTGATCTCAAAGGGTATCTGTATTCTTGGATAATCCATTGTAAACACTGGTAAATTTGCCGTTTCTGCGTTTGGAAAGGCCTGGGGGCCCCCATCCGGCTTAACTGGGGGCACAATCGTGACACCACCGGTTGGTTTGGGAGGGATTTCTCCTCTGGAGCCATGTAGAAGAATTAAAACTGAGAAAAGAAGAAATAAAACGCCTCTTCGTGCGGTAATGTTGAAATCCATTTTGCACCGTCCCTTCGCAGCAGTTCCAAACTAATGAGAATATCCACGTCGGTGAGATTCAGTCACTCCATCCAAATTCACCAGCGAAGAAGAAAATAAAAAGTTGAAGTGAGAGCAAACTCAAGTTTCTCCTCAGTGACGTGATAAGTTTAATTTCCTCGCATACTCTCACTCCACCATCTTCACGTCATTCTTCCACTCTGGTGCCTTCATTGACTTCTTTGCTGAGTTTTTCAGAGTTGCGTGGTCGTGGTGACTCTCCTTCAAACTGCGAAAAAAAAACAACACACCTGTGGTTTACCTGCGGCGCGTCCACGAGTTCCGATACGGACTGGGCGCGGCCCCGAGCGCTGCTCTGATTGGGCGTCACCTGGAGCGGCTGAAAACGGGAGGACAGGGTGTTTCTGCTGGTCATGGAGGGGCCACTCTTCAGTTTCGGTCACACCAGCTTCCTGGGCGACACTAGTTTCAACTTTCAGGTGTAATACAGTTTCCCTGAATTATCTAAAGTGCTCCTGGATCAGGCTGCAGGCTGCAAAGGTTAATGGGTAATATAGATTTCTTCCTTTCAAATTTTGGTCATAAAAAAAAAAATTGTATTTATATTTAGACATTTCTCGAGATACATTCTTTTTTACTGAAGACACAAAAAGCAGACACACAATCAGGATAATATATTCACATAGACCACAATGACATGTGACATGAGAGGCAAGAGGGAGAGGGAATCTTAAAATGTTTTGAATATGGTGTTTGAATGTCTGATATGGGTTACTAAGTAAAAACTATTACTTTGAGGTGAATGTTTGCAGCAGGATATTATGGGGTGGCAGGATATATTAAGATATTATACAAGATTTTAGATTTCATAAGGTTTTTGACTTAGTAACCCATAATTTAGATTCTATTTGCATTTTTTTATTTCATAATTCCAACTTTTTACTAAAACTTTTAATGTAATCAAACTTTATCTAATAACTTTGACCTATTATTTCAGACTTTTGACATAATTCTGAGTTTTTTAAGTCAAAATATTGACTAAGTATTTCATCATTTTGACTTGTAGTGACTATTCTTATTTTTATCATGTGTAATCGCTCCATAACAATTTTGACCTTTCTTATACTGTAGATAGATAGATAGATAGATAGATAGATAGATAGATAGATAGATAGATTTCAATAACCTTCCCCCTAGTATCTCAAAATGATATATTTATGATGAACAACAAACTGTTGACAATATAGACACTCTATTTTTTTTTTTAAAAAGCTGCAAAAGACAAATTCCTAACTTTTTATCCTTATTCCAGGCGCTGACAGAGATGTTGTTAACTTATTAAAAGTTTCATTTAACCAATCTACAACCGTCTCTTTACACTACTCCATCCATTTACAACAGCACGTGAGCTTGTGGTTATTTGTGGTGGTACAGTCGCGTCCCTGCAGACCAGGCAGGCAGCGCCCCCCGGCGGACACAGGCGGACCTGCGGGTATTACGTTGGGCTGTGTCACAGGGAGTCAGGGCGAGTCTTAACTGCAGACGTCGTCGAGCGAGAGATCAGGATGCGACCAGGATGCGCATCAATATGAAAAGAAACCATCGCTTCTCTCTTCACGGTATGAGATGTTCATTTTTATTCCCCGTGTTTCGCTCCATCGTCATCATCGTCTCACGGTTTATCGAGGGCGTTTGTTCACTGTGATGGATGCTGCCGTTGAGAGAGAGAGAGAGAGAGAGAGAGCAGAATGAGACATGTTTACAGCCACAGACGGATCTCAATTGTCGATTTAGCTGTTTGGTTTTTTCGTATATATATAAATATATATATATATATATATATATATATATATATATGTACGTGGCCTGTTTTGAATAGTGTACACCCTGCAGCACCATGCAGCAGCCTCAGTGAATGAGCATCAGCAGATATCATGACGCAATATTTGTTATTGTCCGAGTGTCAGTGAATAAACATGTATCCACACTGAAGTATAATCACAATAGATAGATATAGATTTCCATTGGACAGCTCTGGCCTCTGCCTGTTTATTTCCACGCACCCCGCCAGGCAAGCAGACAGGATGACACCCAGTTTCATGCACAGAAAGCCAAGACAGTGACGAAACAATATGCTACACATTTGTCTTTTTTTAATGCGTCTAATAGTAACGGATGTGTTGCTTTATAAAGCAACGTGACACGCCATCGCAGGCCTTCTTTGATGCTCCCTACAGAGCGTGAAGGATTAGCTTAGATCTGTTGAATCACTGTTTTCACTCTTCTCACAACAGAGGAGGAACCAAAATACACCGAGCTCCTCTATGATTCACTTCTAGCTGTCTCTTGTTTGTCTTTCTCCCTCTTGCACCTGTGTGTGTGTGTGTGTGTGTGTGTGTGTGTGTGTGTGTGTGTGTGCGCGTGTATGTCTAGTGAAGATTTTTGAGGAAGAAATTGAACATCTGCACAGTGTTTTCTTATGTGAAGCCCTGAATGTTCCTCCTGATACCCAAGGATCCACTCACTGTAAAAGAGCTCGTCATCATCATAGTCGTCATCATCCATGGTGTCTTTCTAATGTGTTCATGATGTTACTTCCAGTTGCTGTAGCGTGTGGGGATAATTGTTCTCCACTCGGGAGTAAACTCATCTGCATATTCTCCTCCTCTTTGATCAGTCGGATCAGGGAGCAATTTGTGGATCAGTCTCCTGCTAACAATACAGCCATGTGCCCACGGTGACAGCAGCTGTTTCTTCCTCCAGTAGACGACTGTAGATCAGACTCAAGTTCGGCTCGGCTCAGCTCTGGACCGAAACAGGATCAATAGATGGAAATTGAGAAGAACAGCAGGGTTATGGGGGGACAAGAGGAAGGGAGATGGCTGGAGCAACAACAATAAAAAAGGAAGAGGAAAAGGACAGGGTTGATGACAGAGCAGAACAAGGTGAACATGAGGCATTTGGGAGAGATTTAAATGTACGAGGAGGAGATGAGTTAAAGAAGAGGGTGTCTGAGAGAGAGCCACTGCAGTGCAGCCGGTGCTGACAGCGTCTGCAGGGGGCCAGCTGTGCGCCGCCTGCCTCACTAACTGGGTCATTTTTATCTCCACGCCGCCTCATAGGACTGTCTGCCACGAGGACCCCCTGAATCTCCTGTTGGTCACCACTTCTCGTTTCCTTTCCACATCCACTGTCTTCCCCCTTCCTTTAAAGCTGCAAAACCAAAATACCCCCCCGACCTGTTTAGTGTTATTGAGGTCAGAGGTCGCATACAGAGCAGCAGCTGTGGAGCTGGTCAGAATTCAGCCTCTTGCTCAGCAGCACTTCATCAGTGCGGTTGTTGTGCTGTCATGGGGCTTACATTGTCGCCAAGAGCCACATCCATTACATCCAGGAAAGGCTGAAAGAATTTGTCGATTAATTGATTTGTCTATAGTGAGAAAATTAATCAGCAACTATTTGAACAATCAGTTAGTCGCTTCTCAAGCAAGAATAGCAACTAGGCGATTCTCTGGTTCCAGATTCTCATTTGTGAGAATTTGCTTATTTTCTTTGTATTATATCTTTATAAATTGAGTATTTTGGGGTTAGGGTTAGTTTTGGATTACTGGTCGGATAAAACAAGCACTTTGAAAACATCTCCTTGGCCTCTAGGGAGTTATGATCATACAGTTTTCTGAATCTTCTATAGACAAAACAATTAATTGATTAATTGAGTGTATAGTCAGCAGATAAATCACCAATGGCAATACATTTAGTTGTAGAGCTGAGACGATTGTCGATCAATCAGTCAATCAACAGAAAATGAATTTTCTATTTTGTGAAACGTAATTTTTCATGCAAGAGTTTCAGCCAGTCTCTGGTTCCAGCTTCATAGTTGTAAGGATCTTCTGCTTTTCTTTATTTTATATCAATGTAAAATTATTATTTTCTTATTTTGGACTGTTGGCTGAACAATACAACATACTGGGCTTTAGAAAATTGTGATGCGCACTTTTTTTCTATTTTCTGTGAATTTATAGGCCAACCAATTAAACTAATTAATGGAGAAACGAAGAAATGAAGAATAGTTGTTATATGCAGCCCTACTCATCCAAAGATATTCAGTTTTTAACCATTTAGAAGAGAGAAAAACAGTAAATCCTCTCATCTGAGAAGCTGGAACCAGAGACCGTTTTAGATTTTTGCCTGATAGATGACTTAAACAATAAAACAATTAGCAAAATGGTCATTTATTAATTCTGTCAGATGATTGATTGGTTATTAGACAAATTATTTGAGCTCCACTCTTGGATGTTTTGTGTGAGCGCATGTACCTGATGAGCGAAATGATGATGATCTGTGGCTCCCTGTCGCCTGGCATTAGATCCACCGTGGGTTTCCTAGAGAGCTTCCCACAGAGCCACAGGCAGTGGAGATTACAGCATGTGAAAAGACAGCTCCCACTGACAGTTACTGCCTCACAGCCTAATGACGCGGAGCATCCATGTTGTAATTGTCATCCGTTTTGGTCTCACTTGAAGCTGCCAAAGCAGAGATTAAACTGGCAAAGATTATCACACTCACACTCTGGATTTTTTACAGATGACTTTAAGTGTTATCTCTGTGTGTGTGTGTGTGTGTGTGTGTGTGTGTGTGTGTGTGTGTGTGTGTGTGTGTGTGTGTGTGCGCACACACGTGTTACTGGGAGACGTTTTCATTTGTGTGCAGCTTGTGACGTCAATACAGATTCACATGTAAAAATAGACCTCCGTTGCAGAAGTCATTACACATGAATGAACAGTGACACACACACACAGCGTTGTTCTCCCTTTGTCATTGCAGTAGTCAATAAACAGTGTAACCACACACAAGTCACTCACAGTACCAGATATTCCTCTCGGTTTGACGTTAAAAGATGTCAGGAGCCAGAATGGACGATGGAGCGGGACAGGCGGAGGAATCTTGACCCGGGAGCCGGTAGGGTGAGGGACATGGAGCAGGGCAGGCAGGAAAACTAGGGAATAACTAGACCGGCGAACAGACAAGGAGCTGGGCGAGGCGGACAGGCAGGGAGGGCTGGAGGCAGAGCTCAGGTTCAGGTTCAGGTTCAGACAAGGTTCAGGCAAATACAAGGAAACTAAAGTTAAAAGACTGAAACAACTTATTACGGCAGTGGTGAGAGGAACAATCTGGCAAAGAGTGAAGAGCCAGGGTCTCTATACTGCAGGTGTGGATTACTGGATAAGCTTCAGGTGCACGGGATGATTGAGAGCAAGAGGACACACACACACACACACACACACACACTAGAAAACATAGGGAATGGGGGGGGGGCAGCCTCACCATGATACTCGGTCTACCAGGTCTGTGTTTATTAAGGCTGAACAAAAGGAAGTGACATTTATTCCAGTTGATCACTTTAAGCCAGGGCAAGTGGATATTTGTGACACACACACATACACACACACACACACACACACACACACACACAAACGGAAATGTTAACTGAGTCTGACATGTCACAGGAAATTTAAACATTTACCTCTCTGGGCAATTTGAAGCAGTTTTCAGTTCAGGTTAGTCATCAGACCACTTGCTGCATCCCTTTCTCTTCCTCTTAACCTTTCACATTTTGTTTGTGCATCGTTTTGTCCTTTTTTTCCCCCCCTCTTCCATGTCTCTGTCCTCCACTCACTGTTCTGTGGCTCATATTTATGCTCAGCTGTAAGCATGAGTGCTGCAGCTCACGTCTCCATCTGTGTCTTCGTCTTTGCACCTCTCCCGTGCTTTGTTCAGAGAATGACACAGGCCGTCGGTGATGTTAATGAAACATATACCTCCCAGTACTGTCCTCCAAGCCCTTGATTCATGTTATATTTAAGGTGTTTTGCATCCTTTTTCACATTTCTTCCTCTCTTTGTTTGCTGAAATATGCATGTTGTGGTCTCCACTGATACCAGACCAAGAAACTGCAGAGAGAAAAATGAGAACGAGGAGAATGTGGGGACAAAAATATAGACGGGAACATTATCTTTGACACGGAGAAAGTTATTTGAGAGGCATCTATTGAGAGTCAGAAGATGCTAATTAACAGTTGGGGACATGGAGAGGTGAAGGCCCAGCAGTGGGTACATCTTTTGTCTCTTCCTGTCAGAGCAATAAAGAGAAATTAGATGAGGCCAAAGAGACTCAAACACAGCAGGAACAGAGCGAGGAAATGAATCGAGAGAAGATATAAATGTTTCAGCGGAGCCAAATCTCCTGTGCTGGCACACTTGGCACCGCCTTTGTTTCCCTTCTCTCACTGTTGCATGTAATTTTGGCAGGTGCATATTCAGCGAGGTGACAACATGACCTTGTGCTCAGAGAATGAATATCAAACATGACAGACAAGCGCTCCGCCGGTTTCATTATGAGTTACACCACAAGTACTGACTGTACGTGGTGGAATAAATATAATGGTTAAGTGAGAGTGACAGAGCATTATCAGATTGCAGTAAACGAGGCATTGTTTATACTTCTCATCAGGTATGTGTAGGATGTAAACATCAGTGTAAAGGTCTGCGATTTTTACCGTGTGAATCTAGCAGTTTGTTTCAGAGCTGCACATCTTGCTAACAACAAGCCAGATTACCATCAAGTTTTGCATTTATATTCATGACTCCCAGAAGATGATTCCTGGCGATTTTTTGTGCACCTCTGACATTTGTGTCATACCGCTATCACTGGTCAAAATGTGCTGTTTATTATGGACGAATCCATAACGAGTTTTCCACAAAAAAAAATGGCTTCACATTTCCACGAAATTCACTGTTGATATTCATGTTCCCAAGATGATGCATCCTTTCTATATGCTGTTGGTGACCCTCTTAAGAATAATTTAAGTCAAGGCAATAAAATACTTAGTTTAAAGTTTGGTTTAGGCAGAAATCTGTGTGAGAAGCTAACTGTGAAATAACTGCCTTGCTATGACAAGTTTTTTCTGTCATGTCTGGAGTAGACGATCTTCCTGATCCAACTGATCTTTATGTGTGTCTGTGCATGGGTGCGTATCATTGGTTTGTCTAAAAGTAGAAATTTGTAATCAGCAAGCACAAATAGCATCACGAGATAGAAGGTGTAGAGATTCAGTGTTTCATATCTTACATGCTGTGTGAAAAGTCACCCCCCCCACAGAAATTTTCCCAGAGGGAAAGGAACAAGTCGAGCGCCAACAGCTACACAACCTTTCATACGATGTTCATATCAGAACGGAGCATCATGGCAAACTTCCAACATACACAAGTTATTTCTCACTTTAACCTTATAAATACGAAACAGTTATGTGAGCATCTTTTAAAGGACTAATTACAAGCAGTTGTCTAATTTTGGCAAATTTTTCTGAGCTCAGCTGCCATCTTGATGACAGCAATATCAGTCTATCTCAGCTGTTTCCATGGGGACAGCAGATGATCTTTTCACTGTTTTTCTTGTGTTTTTCTATCAGGTATCTCTCTGACAAGCGTGTGACCGCTCAGATCAACACACGAGGGAAACCAACGTACACACATCTCAAAGAACTGACGTGACGGACGACGTCTGGGTTTGCGTCTGCTCGACATCGTTCTGCTCTACAGCCTCTTTCCTCTGAAATCCAGCCTCCCCCCCCCCGCGTGAACCCACCATGTCCGGGAAGGAGCGCAGCCCCCGCCATCGGCCATGGTCAGTCTACCGGGCCAACACGTTTGATCTCTCAGCTGAGATGATGGGGCTGGCTCTCTCAGGTAACTAAGTAACTGCTACCATGGTAACCCGTTTACTTCACTCATGATGAAATACCAGGGCATTTAAAAAAAGAGCCTCCTCGCCTCTTTCTCTCTATCCTGCAGGCAACAGTCAGGATCCAGACGAGCCTGTGCTGGAGTTTAGTGTGGGTAAGTTGAGGAGGAAGCTGTAGATACACTGCTGCACATGACAAGTAGATCAAACTATGTCTGTCCTTCCTTTCAAGGTGGCATGATTGGTAATGGTCAAAATATTTAACTTACTTGTACACCTCACAAATCACATGAAAAGAACAAAAGCAACAATAGATTGATTCCAGTAATTACAGTGTCTGAGTGTCCAAAGTCTCCGCTCCATTGTCGTGCTGTTGTTGTCGAAAAACAAATTCTAAACACAGCAATGAGCCACACCGTGCCACCAAATGTGTATTATTCCACGGCTAAAAATAGTTCCCACTAAATGCACTGTGTACTGTTAGAGTAATGTTTGGTAAAAAAAAACTAAAGTGCCCAGGTGTTAAAGGAACTTTCTAAGCCTTTTTTTACAGTGAGTGAAATTGTATCGACCAATTGGATTGGATCCACTGATCAATACATTAGCAACGGCACTAATATTAACCAATGACTATGTGTAAAAGTGTTGCTCGTGACAAACTTAGACTTATCATCCAACAAATTTGATGCTGCTCTAATGGATGAAGGGTGATGTGTCTCGTCAGTGATTGGCTCAGTGGCTAAAGTACGTGTCGTATCATTTGTGTTTAGTTTTTATTCAATGAAAACATTTCTGTAAACAACTGATGCTCATCAAGTACTAACAACTCAGAAATACTGTATTACATTCCCCCCATGGCCGAGGATTAGTGACCATCCCACTAGTAAATCCAACAGTTTGTAATCTCTTCCTGTGTTTATGTGTTGCAGCCTGCAGTGAACTGGTTACTCCGTCTCTGGATCGTAAGCCAACCAGCTTTGTGGCCGTCAGCTGCACCACCCCTCCCCAGGCCTTCTGGACCAAGCATGCTCAGACTGAAATCATTGAGGTGCACCATTGCTTACTTGCTTGCCCTTCCTTCCTGCCTGATGTTGGAGACTTCAAAACTGTTTCATCCCTCCCTCTCTCTCTCTCTCTCTCTCTCTCTCTCTCTCTCTCTCTCTCTCTGTCTTTTTTTCTACAGGGTACCAGTAACCCTATCTTCCTGAGCAGTATAGCGTTCTTTCAGGACTCTCTGATCACTCAGCAGACTCAGGTCAAGCTTTCTGTCTATGATGTGAAGGACCGCTCGCAGGGCACGGTACGACCAAAGCCCAGTACTAATTCCTTACAAAACCACTTGACTCCTCTGCCTTTAAATTCCCTGTTAGGAAATGATTATTATTTCAATCCTTTGTGTGTATGTGTTTTTATGTGATAGATGTACATGCTTGGTTCGTCCATGTTTTCGGTGAAGGAGCTGCTGCAGGACAAACACCACAGACTGCACCTGGCTCTCAGGTAACAGGCAGAATATACAGTGACACACGGAGCCAGTTTCCTCTGTAAATGACAAATTGAAATTGATTGCATGCTGGATGTAGGGTTTAATTCACTTGATGTCTCCGTGTGCCAGGTCAGCTGAGAATGAGCGTGTGGGCAACATCACCGTCATTGCCTGGCAGATAGAGGAGAAGCGCGAGCAGAGAGCTCCTGTTGCAAGATTACAGAGAGGAGACACTGTTAATGGAAGGGTGAGTGGCATAGGCAGAGCCCAGAATCTCACATGAAGTTTATAATATAATTTCAACTTTCTGTCATTTCCTCTCAGTCTCCCTGACTGGACCAGCAATTCAGTGGAGCTCATTTACTAAATAGCCAGTTATAGGTCGCCCGACAACTTGCAGAGCATTCGGGGTTGACGCAAAACACTTCATGGTTTGTGTGTGTGTGTGTGTGTGTGTGTGTGTGTGTGTGTGTGTGTGTGTGTGTGTGTGTGTGCGTGTGTGTGTGTTTCAGATGGTTCTCCCTGTTGATGAAAGCCTGACTGAATCCATGGGTATTAAATCCAAGTCTTCATCTCTGTGTAAAGATCCACTGCTGAAGGCGGGTGAGTGTCCACATGAGCCAAATCTTATCCTCCTGTTGTGACTGTGTCAGTGTTTAGTCACAGGTGACATCTGGATTGCCAGCTGTGTCACAGCGATTCACACCTGCGAAAACACGTTCTATCTGCTTCAGTGTTCGGAGGTGTCATGTCGCGGACGTACCGTTTCCCCACCACGGACGGCAACCACCTGCGTATCCTGGAGCAGATGGCAGAGAGCGCGCTCTCCCTACACATTCCTCGACAGTTCGTCAAACTGCTCCTGGAGGAAGATGCTGTCAGGTAACGACTGAATATCGTTAAACTATATATACTACTACTATACTTTTGTTGTGCAAGAATATTGTGTTATAATTATATATATGATGTAATTATATTTTTTTCTTGTACCCCCCTTTGAATTTGACTTAACAAAACTGCTTGACTTGAACTCATCTCATACCCTCAACCATGGTCCTGCCCTTCACAGCCTAGTCCTGTCACAGGCTGCAAATAAGATGCAAGCAGCTTAATCAAAGTGATGCTCGCACCTCAGATTGTTTCGTGTGAACAGTAGTTAGCAGCCTGAAGAGGCAGGTGGCGGCTGTGGTTCACAAGGTAGAGCAGGTTGTTCAGTAATCGCACAGTTGGTGGTTTGATCCCCAGCTTCTCTTCCCACATGTCAAAGTGTCCTCGGGCAAAACACTGAACTCAAAACTGCTAGCTGCTTGCATGGTAGCAAGCTAAGCAACACACTACTGTACAGACTGTACATTTGTTTTTAAGCCCTAATGTAATCAGAAAAGTATGACATGACTTTTAGGACCATTTTGTATGAGTGCATGTATGTATCAAGAGGAAGGTGTGTTATTCAATGACATGAACAGTATCCCTTGTGTGCTCTATTATAGTATCTTCATCATATGGTCAAAGCAACATAATGGTTACAACTCCCACCACGGTCATTTTCTTAATGGCTGGCTGTAATTGTAATGTAATATGAGGAGCTGGAAATGCTCAACTGTTGTGTTTATTGCAGAAACCTTAATTGTTGCACAAACGAGATGTGAGATCATCAGTGCATCAGCGGGATGTCTTGATCATTAACGGCCTTTGTGCTGCACAGGGTGTGCGAGCTGGAGGAACTGGGTGAGCTGTCTCCATGTTGGGAAAACCTCAGGAGGCAGATCATCACTCAGTACCAGACCATCATCCTCACCTACCAGGAGACCATAAGTGACCTGCACGAATATAAAGGTAAGAACCACAAACTGTGAATCATGTCATTTAACGAGGCACATGCCAAAACTAAGGCGGGGCAATATGGAGAAACAAATTTTTTCATCATTATAATCAATTTATCGGAACATTATAAATTTTTTGGGTGTTCGTTTGCAAGATAGTTAAGCAAGCTGTACAAACTCTGAGTTTAAAATATAACAGCATTTGTCAGAAATAAAAGGGTCCAATGAAAAAAATCTGTTATCGACCATTCATCTCTTCTTTTCAGTCTGTCTCTCACTATTCACATAAAGTCATGGAGGTGCACTACGAAATACTTAGTAACAAAAGTGACAAAAAAATAAGTTGAAATACTGAAAAATAAAAAAGCTTGATGTATTTTAATGTGATGTAAAAAAAGAAATAAAAATCACATCAGGACTTGTCTGTTCCCCCATGATATAAAGACACAGATCACCTCTGTTCCCTCTCAGGTCCTTCATTTAAATCGAGCACCTTGAAAGCTGAGAGGAAGTTGGAGTTCATTCCCACCAACCTGCACATCCAGAGGATGAGAGTACAGGGAGAGTCTGGTTATGGTAGGTGCTCGTGCAGGCACGTTTATTCATGTCCAAATCTTTAATAACGCTGTTTATCCAGTATCTTATTCCATCCCCTTCATCATCATTATTGTCCTCTGTCCTCCAACCAGACCGGACATATGATGTTGTGACCATCGGTGCTCCCGCAGCACATCATCAAGGCTTTAAAGGCTGCGGCCTCCGAAATCTGCTGCACAAGCTCGAGGAGGCGAGGAAGCAGTGAGTACAGGCTTTTTGTGCTTTGAGTGTCATGGTGGTGTTGGATTTGAAGTGAAGTGTTTCATTACTCTTTCTCTTTTTTTTTTCTTTTTTTTCACCTTTCGTGATTCAGCACTTACGAGGAGGAGAGGTGAGATTACGTGAAGTGTCTTAAAAGTTGCTTGTTTGTGTGTGTGTGTTTGTTCTTTGCTGTGTAAACCACACTTGTTCCACAGTTTATTTTCTGTTTTCTATCTCCGTCACACCCAAAGCTCTGCTGGCTCTGGCCCTAAAGGTCTGGCGTACCAGCCTCAGGATGTCGTGAAAGCGAAGGAGATGATTGGTCAAATTAACACTCTGAAGACGCAGGTGTGCTACTACAACGAGCGTCTGTCACGAGCTGCCAAAGATCGCTCAGCCAACGCTCTGGAGAGGACGCTGGCCATCCTGACAGAGAAGGTGAGACAGACTCAGAGGAGCTGGAGGGAAAGTTTCTGCTCTGTTTCATCTCACGACACTGTGTCCTCTTTCTTTCACTCTCTCCTCTCCTGCTGGCTCTCACTGATCCATCAGCTGCTTCTCTTATTGTGTGGATACGAACAACACGTTCCTACAGACGATACAACAGATAAAACTGTATATTTGCAATTCAGCATCGCCAGCAAACCCCCGAGTCACAGAAACAATCACAGACCAAAATTAATAAATCGCTTTCATTTAAATTTTATGGTCCCACTGATTCGGTTTTTAATTATATTTGTTGTATTACGGTGTAAAGAAAAATACATTTCCCCCGACTAACAAAAAGGAAACTCTTTACCTGCAGCTAGCAGAAAATGAAATTGTAATCTCAAGCGTTTTCACCCTAATTTTTAATGTCATGGTTTATGAACTTTAAAGAGCATTCTTTGCTCAGAGCTACTTCACCTACCTGCAATAAAACAACATTTTTACAGCTTTGTCTTCTCCCTCTCCCTCCATCGTCCCCCCTTCTCCTCCCGCAGACGCGTCAGCTGGTGACCGTGTGCGACTCCAAGCTGCTGTCCACGGCCATCGTCGCCCTGGCGGCCGCCCGCCCGGAGTTCGCTCGGCAAAGCACCCCGTCCCCATCCTCCTCCTCTCTCTCGCCCTCCTCTCGCTCCCCGTCCCGCTCACCGTCTCGTCACCCGACTTCTCCGTCTCGCGCTGCCACCTCACCCTCTCGCCACCGAGCTCCTCCAGAGGGCAGCGAGGGGAGTAAAAACAAGCGGGCCTCCTTGCAGGCAGATTTGCACGAGGAGGAGTGGGTAAGAGAGAGTCCGCCCGCCTCTCTTTCATGTCTGTGTTCATGTGTGTTTGTTTTTTGTATAGGACTCATTTTGGAAAACGTGTCTGTGTGCAGGAGAAGGTTTGGTTAAATGTTGACAAGAGCCTGGAGTGTGTGATCCAGAGGGTGGACAGGCTGCTGCAGCGAGACAAACTCCAGAGTGACAGCAGCTCTGAGGATGTGTTCCTGCTCACCAACGAGCAGCCAAGTAACACTAAGAAAGGTACACACACACACACACACACACACACACACACACACATACACACACACACACACACACGCGCGCACACAGAAAGAAGCATCGTCTTTGAATGAGGCACAATCATGCATTCATGTACTGATCTCAAATCCTGTGTACAAAGATTAAAGCATAAAAACAAGGATTTTCCATCAACATCATCATCACCGCAACCATCACGTCATCCTCTATTATCATCACTGTCGTCTCACGTCCACCGCAAAATCAGCAACCGTCATCATCGTCATCCTCTCACCAGACGCCTGCATGCCTCTCCCGTCCAGTCGATCATTTCCGTAGGTTCATTCTGGCAATCACTTCAAACTGCTTCTGAAGCAGTTCCACTACACATTATATTTCTTGTATTTAAAACCGTTTTAAATACAAGAAATATAATGTCTAGTGGAAAGTACAACGTGAAGTTTGTTTTGTTTTATCTAATTTTTTTAAATGTTTTATATATAACTTTGTCTCACTTGTAGAAAGCAGCCCAGATGTGGAAAAGAAGTCCCCAGGTGAGAGCAACGTTTTCCTTTATAAATCAGTGTGTGGCTGTGAAGGAGGATTAAACCCAAACAGCCACTACAATAAAAAAATGTCTGAAATGTTAAAATACAGCATTATTAAGTCATGTATTAGTCACATGTCCAAATACAATTGTTGTTTTGTAGTTTTCAAGGATATAAGCATGATTTCATAACAATGAATATCGGGAATTTAAGATCGTGAGTTGAAGAATTAAATTTAGAAACAAATGAAAACACAAAGTTGGGGTCACAGGCGTGGATGCTTGATATGTGATAAGGTCAAATGAAATATAGAATAGGACAAATATATGATATGATATTACATATTTTTCTCATATTTTTGAAAATAAATACATTGAAAGAGAAAAATAGAGCATAATTTCCACCTGGCAATTGCTCTAAAACAAGAGTATGAAAAACTGGAAACGTGACAGCTATTTAACTGGTCAATCAATCAATTGATCAATAAATGTTGTTAACACATTTGGATTTCAGTTCTTTTAAATACTTGAAAATCTTTAAATGTAGATGAACTTAACCTTTTATTTTCAGTACCTGTGTGTGTGTGTGTGTGTGTGTGTGTGTGTGTGTGTGTGTGTGTGTGTGAGTCTGTGTTTAACCCGTGTGCTGTGTCGGCAGGCGAGTGGAGCGACGCTCTCTATCCTCTCCTCAGCACGTTGACAGACTGTGTGTCTCTGATGAGTGACAAAGCGAAGAAGGCCATGGTGTTTCTTCTGATGCAGGACAGCGCCCCCACCATCGCCATGAGCCTCACCCTGCAGTACCGCCGCGATGTTGTCTTCTGCCAGACGGTCTGTAGGCCTCTACCCCCCCACCCCTTCTACCTCTTCTGTCTTTCATACGTGTTTAGTTTGGGAGAATTAACATGTCATTACACAGCGTGCGTCATATGACACAAAAACATGACAGTTCATCGCTGTGCTGATTCGACTTGTGCTGCTTACAGCTGACAGCTCTGATCTGCGGCTTCATTCTCAAGCTGAGGAACTGTCTGTGTGACTCAGGCTTCCTCAGGCAGCTACACACCATCGGCTTACTGGTGCAGTACGAGGGCCTGCTCAGCACCTACGGTAACTTGAGTCTTTTTCTCTGCATGTAAACTTGTTTGGAAATTTATCAGCGCTGATAGAAAAAAATTCAAGTCATGACCAGTAACCTGTGAACGTTTAAACGTATCGTGTTGCTGGTGCACCATCCACACATAAAAAGCCACACAAAATGAGTAGGACTGCTCGCAGTAAATATTAATATGTGGCGTCTAAATCTCCATTTAGAACTTAAGGCAGGATAGTTGAAATAGACAATACTTTCCAAAAGATTTGGTTAGATATTTCATTTATCAAATTTGGTAAAGATGAAAAGTTATAGGTGAAATTTGTAGAAGGGCTGTAAAATAAAAAAAGGCAGAAACTGGAATGGCTCAGCAGTTCAAGGAGTTATGAACCAAACTGTAAAGTGCTGTTTTTAATGGCGATAAATTGGTGCCATCTGCATTAAATGTGATAATCAGTTCTCCAGCAGAGCAAAACTGCACAAACTCAAGAGGCAGGTGGAAGTTTAAGGGTAATTCATTGTAGATATGGAAATGAGTTCGGATGAAGGGGTAGTAATGCGTTTGAGTGATGATTTGATGGAGCGGGGGCTGGGCGGAGCTGAGCTGGGTGGTGGCAGTGGTGGTGGAGCAGGACAGGCAGACTGGAGCTGGAAACCAAACTGGTAGCAGATGAGGAGTCAGCTGGACATGGCTTTGACAGCAGGAGTCGCAGGTAGCGATGTCCGAGACGCAGGAAAAACAGAGCGTGAGCGTGAGGCCAGAGAAACACGAGGAAAACTGACTTGAGATAAACTAGACAGTTGGCCGGGGTTTATATACTGACGTGGGTGGTGTTGATGTGGATGAGATGATGAGACTCAGCTGTGCAGATGGGTTGTTGGGAGATGAACCAGGCAAACACACCCTGCTCCACACACACACACACACACACACACACACACACACACACACACACACACACCACACACACACACACACACACATGCAGGGACAAATAACCCACAGAGGGATGGGGGAAAGACAGAGGGAGAACACAAGAAAAGGGAAGGAAACAACCTTTGTGTTACTTTTCTAAATTATATAATTTCGGTTGCAAATGTTGATTTGTTACCACAGATATCCGTATGAGTTTATATTATCATGAACCTCTGTGCTGACTTCTTGTTTCTTAAAGGGGAGGAGCTGGCCATGCTGGAGGATATGAGCGTCGGAGTGATGGACCTGAGAAACGTCACCTTTAAAGTTACCCAGGCAACTTCAGGTTTCGCCCCGGACATGTTGCCGGTGATCACAGGAAACAGGAACGGCTTCAACGTCAGGGTTCCAATGCCCGGAGCGATGTTTGACACGCTGCCACGAGAGATTCAGAACGGGATGCTGCTGCGTGTGCAGCCCGTCCTGTTCAACGTGGGGATCAACGAACAGCAGACGCTGGCTGAGAAGTGAGTCACTGAGACGAGAGGAAAGGAAAGGTTGAGGACAGAAAAATTGGGGTGGAAAAAAACACCTCCCTCCTTCAACTCTAATATCGTATATGTTTCCAGGTTTGGAGATACGTCACTGCAAGAAGTGATCAACATTGAGAGCATGACTCGCCTCAGCTCATACTACGACCAGTTTAAGGAAGTCCTGCCAGAAGACTGTGAGTCTGCGTACATACAACTCACCATTATCAGAAAGAAAAATGTTTTTTTCTTTTGCATGTTTCACTCACCTCGTCATTCCTCCTCTGTTTCCTCCTCAGGCCTCCCTCGCTCCCGCAGCACCACCAGTCTGCCTGAGCTGCTCAAACTGCTGAGCCAGAATGTGAACGCCAAGAAAAACAAGAACGTGGAGATTCTGTGGCAGGCGGCTGAGGTAAACTTGCTTTTCATTTGTTTTCACATTTAAAAAGCTCTGTTTTTTCTCTTCTAATCTCCTTCTCTAAACCTTAAAGGCATGTCGCCGCCTGAACGGCGTACGTTTCACCAGCTGTAAGAGCGCCAAGGACCGCACGGCCATGTCTTTGACCTTGGAGCAGTGTCAGATCCTGCAACAGGAGCATGGCCTGGCCCCACAAGTCTTCTACCAGGCTTTGGACTGTATGCGCAGGTCAGTCCCTGCACCAAATCTCTTTAGAAAAGTAATGTATTTGCCGAAGTAACCGATGCTTCACTTCTGTTTCTCCACAGTGAGGGCTGCAGGAGAGAGAACACCATGAAGAATGTGGGATGTCGTAAATACGCCTTTAACGCTCTTCAGCTCAAAGCCTTCCCCAGACAATATCGCCCTCCTGAGGGGACGTACGGGAAGGTTGAGACTTAAGCGGACACTTCTATCTGGAGGAAACCAAAAGACTGAAGGGGATAATGATGATGGCACCACACAAAGAAAAACACCAACACTATCTGGAACAACAGCCCTTTGTTTTGTGCTTAGTCACTGTTAAGATGATTAATGTCCAAGTGCCAGTGCTACTGTAGATAGTTTTATAGCAGTTTCCTCTCTCCTCTCAGTAGTACTAGAACGACACAGTTTTCACAGCCACTTCACAGCCAAAAAACAGTAGAGACATGGCTTTCTGTGTTACGTTGTAGCCGGTATGCAGACACCACCGTTGGCTGCTGCACCAGTAGTAGCAGCAGTAGCAGGAAGCGAGCGGCCACTCTGGATTTCAGTCATTTTAACTTCCCTAGATATAAGATATATCTATACATATCCAAGCTGCTTTTATTTGATGGTATCAGTTTGTCAGTTACAGGATAAGGCGGGTGATAGTGTATATTTTTCTTGTTGTCAACAAATCCCATGCAAAGCGAGAGCAAACCAACAGTGAATTTATCCAAAAGTTTATCCAAAGCCTGATATAGCTCATCTGTTCCACAGACCTCCACTGTTGTCCACTGCCTATTCAAAAACACACCAATGAGCCACATTCCTGCATTGGCACGCTGAGTCAGTCCCACCATCCTTCTGCAATAAAAACTCACCAGCAGACCAAATGTGTATGAATCCACCCATGAAAATAGTCCCCAAAGAATTTACCCCTGTTTGAGCAACACTTTTATTAACTACAGTGCCCAGCTGAAAATTGCAGGAAAAAATGAGAATATATTTGGGGACTAGTTTTTAAGGTTTAATTCTTCAGTAGGAACCAATCAGCCTGAGAGGGTACAGAGGTCAGAGAGCATTGAGAAGCAGACTAACGCATATTATTTTTTATTCTTTCCATGGCATTTGTTTACAACAAAAAAGATCTAAAATAACGCCAGCCTCATTCTTTAAGGCTACATTAGGCAAAATGTTGATGCAGAATTCACTCATTCTCAGCCTAAATAACAAAGTGGGGCTATGCTGAGATCACCAAATATCTTTCCTTGATCTTCTTTGTCAAGTTCTACAAACAGCCCTATAGAACGAGCCAAATCAGAGACGATATAAAAACAATGTAACCTCCTTTCTGCCATTTGTAGTTTTGCCTACAGCTGCCTAATGTAGCTTTAAATCCAAAGAAGGCAACAGAGCAGACTCTCAGCTTTATCAAAACCTTTGTCTTTGCCTGTTAAGATATTTCTCTGGACCTAAACCGCACTGCACTGTTAAAGTCAAATCACTTATTCGATTTATTTCAGTGCTTTTAACCTGCTGTCTGCTGTCTCCCTCCCACAGTCTCTCATCTTTCTTCTTTAGTCACATAAACATTCAACACAGTATCTCTCTCTACAACAAGCACAGATCTATTACATATATGACACTACTCACAGGCATTTGTAATACAATGACGTGATTTCTGAGGTTCTTCTGAAACTGGTTCACTAATCGCGGGCTTGAGAAGTGGTGCATCACATTATTCTGTAATTCTAACATGACATATCGACATAAACAGATATTTAGGACATTTCTGCAGGTTGTGTGCAGCACAGTAATGGTTCGTTAGGCCTTCAAACTTGGGTTTTTATTTTCTTCTAATTGTGTGTTTTCAGTTTTAAAGCACTCACTTGAATTATGCAGATAAAAACTTTATTAATTTAACCTGCATGAAGATTAACAAGACCCTACTGCCGACTATTGCAGTTGCATTCTTTTGCAGTTAAGAGTACAAATGAGCACTTGATAAATGTTTTTAGACTGAAGTGAAGTAATGCATATTGCATTATTGTACTGACCATCAACAACACCCCTTCTGTTGTCAGTTTACCAGCTACAGGCTCCAATGTACCTTATTGTACAGAACTTATAGAGACAGTGGATTTTATTTTAAAGATGTTATTTTGCTTACAGGTATTTATGTTGATATGGCTGCTGTTCTCAAATGCTGTTCTAGTTTTATCCATTGTTATTGAGTAAGTTATGACCTTGTTCTGATCAGTTGTACGTGCACACAGGTTGGACAGGGGAGCTTGGGAGACACATGCACCCCCACAGAGGTATGAACTGAAACTGGAAAATGAATAAAAGCTTGTCGATGCCAATGTAGTGTGCCAGTGAATTACATGAGACATTGTGGTTTGTGAATCGAGCTCAAATGAAGCTCCTGACCAAAGTTTCATTACCTAATTGGCAAAGTAAGCAAATGTCTCCGACTTTTCCAAGGGACCCAGGCTTTCATATGATTTATGGAAGTTTGGATGACTACACGTAAGTTTAGGAAATGGAAATTGAAGTGGCACCAGAAATGACTAATTATCTAAACGACCCTGCTCACCCACACAGGTGTTACCACTTACTGTGGTTGATTAGACCTCTTATCACAGACAGTGGCGAATTACATGAGGTCAGCAGACTCTGTGTAGCATACTAATCAGGAGGCTCAAGTTTACCAGTAAAACATGACTGTGAGCCAGCAAGTCCCTGAAACTGAAGCAGCTATTATTTACACCTGTGCTTTTCCTCCTGTGACACTCTAAAATATCTTCTGTGGAAAAAAAGGTGCATCAGGCAAAATAATTAAAATAGTTTTGCTCCACAAACCCTGAGTAAATTCATCTAGCCATGCGTCTGAATTTTTCTGGGAGAGTGACTGATGACTGATGAGTACTTTTTATTTGGCTGGTTGGTTTAGTGAGGTGGTTTTCTTAACTGTATTCCAAAATTTTGAAATATAAAAGTGCATAGAAAATTATGAGAGCGCATTGAAAAAACAAGATTAAGATAAGTAGTCTTATTAAACGGGCTTGTTCATTTAGACAAACTGAGGAAAAGGACAGAAAAAAAGAAAATGTTCTGTTCAGGAGTTTCCTTTTAAGGGCATTTCCGGAAATGGCGTCTTGCCAGATTGTCTAGTGTTAAAGAGGTATCACTTCCTCACTCTACAACAATGGCACAGTTCTCAAAACTCACCCAGAGCAACAATTAAACAAATAACGAATAATCCTCCCTTGCTTAAAAATGACTTAAATTGCGGTCTACACGCTGAGAGCTGTCCACATGACACCCTACAGAGCGAACAGGTGCTACGCTGCTTATCTTGGTTCTCGATGCAGTTTGTAGTCAGCAAAATAATCACGGGCGGAGTGGGAGCTCTTCACTCATCATCCTCCGCCCGCGTCTGCGCTCGTGTACATGGCGGTGATTGTGCGACGAGTAGCAGCAACATCTTACACTATCAGCAGCTCTGTGGGGAGGTGAGGTGAGGCGAGCCTGCAGATTCAAAACTGAAGAGAGCTGCTACATATTCACGTTTTTCTTTTTGAGCTCTCGTGTTCGTCGTGTGTATTTCTGTTGAGCACTCTGTGGCTCTCAGGACGTGTGAAAAGCATTTCCGTGCTCTTCAATGTACAAGTGACGGAAACGTGTCACGACTGTGTGAACATGAAACCCACCCACACCACGAGAAATGGGCAGGAACAATATGTTCCCTAAAATGTGGTGATTTTCGTTTCCTTTTCGTGTGTGGGAAGGTAATGCTCGTGGTCTGCCTCTTGTGTCACGCCCTGTCTGGACTCTGTGTTATTATTTCGTGTTTTATTTTGAAATTGTTTTGCTGCTTGATCCGTACGCATGTGTGAAAATGCAGCTATAATTTAGGGTAATGATCAGGTTATGATCCATGGTTAGGTTTGTAGGTTTGCGCATGCGCCAATTTGCGTAACGCTTACTTAAAAGTGCATTTTACAGATAATACTTCTTTACTCAAATTCGGTGCTTTGACTTATGGATCTCTGATAGACACACATACTCTTTAGTAAAAGGCACTATGTAAGGTTGTGTGTCTAATCCACAAATGGTAAGCGAGGAGGAGGACACTAAATCAGATTGATTAACTTGCTATTATGTAACTCCTCTCATTCAGTCCACTCCACGATCAGTTTGTGATTCCCTTCTCCTCTGTTAAAGGTTGCTCTCAGATGACCATCGTTGGTCCAAGTCTGTCAGAGGAAAAGCATCAGCCCGCAACTACAGTTCATCCGTGTCACACTCAGTTACTGGTAAGTGTTCTGTGAAATATGTGCTTCTGTGTGGTATATAAGGTCAATGAGTTAAACTGCCAACAAAGTTCAGTGTAACTGGTTAGTTAACTATCTATAGGGAAAATATAAATATATTGTGTCTATTCATTTACTAACAGGGTTAAGCATGAACCAAAGTGTTAGATGAAATGTTAGTGTTTTGTGCTCATTGGACTAAAGTCTGTTCCCCACAGGGTCCATGATGAGTAAAAAGCTGCTGGCAGATGTAGACTGCGGGGTGGACGATGCTCAGGCCATCATGTTGGCGCTGGCCGCCCCAAACGTGGAGCTCCTGGGTATCACTTGTGTGCATGGAAACACCACAGTGGAGAATGTGTGTAAGAACACACTGCGCGTTCTGCAAGCCTGTAATAAACTCGAGGTGAGTGTGTGTGTGATGATACTGACATGATTTACTGGTAAATACTGTGTTTTAGACCAACATTAGTGTGTTCGCTCTAAGTCTAGAGTGCTGTCTGAGTAGCTGACGTAAATTGAAATTTACTGGTACCTTGTGACATTGGCTCTGTTTATAACATTGCCCAGCAATGACTTGTTGTTCCCCAAGCCACATGACTTGAGGCAGGAACCAAACAAATTGGACAACCAGTATGTCCTGAGCCACTAATCAACAAGGCAGACTGATCTCATCATACTAGTGGCTAAAAATTATAAATATAATACTTGGTAAAATGAGTACTTCAGATGGTCTCGCGGTTTAAGGCGCCAAACACAACTGCAGCATTCTCAGTTTAGCTGAAGACTCTTTATTTCATGTCGTTATGCATCTCTCTCCTCTCATTTTCTGTCATCGCTCGACTGTTACCTCTCTGTTTAAAGCATAACATGTCCCCAAAAAGGACTTTAGCAAAGGACTATATTATGTAGTTTATTCCAATTGTGGGGGATACTGAATTTTTTCATCTTGTGTGTGGTTCTTCCACTTGCCAGATTCCAGTGTTTAAAGGTGCTGCTAAGCCTATCCTTGGGAAAAGGATTGATGCGGGACACTTTCATGGGCAGGACGGGCTGGGAGACGCTCCTGACCCCAACGCTCCTGCTCTGGACCTGATTCAGAAGGAGGACGCTGTGTCTGCTATGATCAGGATTGTCAATGAAAACCCCGGAGAGGTGAGAGTTGTGACAGCTCCATTTGTTTATATCTGCCTCTTGCATGTCTCAAGTCTGTGTTTATTTCCCACAGATATCTCTGGTTGCCACGGCACCCCTCACCAACCTGGCTCTAGCTGTGATGATTGATCCATCTCTACCAAGCAAACTGCGAGGGCTCTACATCATGGGAGGCAACACTGAATGTCAGTAAGATTCATAATCATAAACGCAATTAACTGGATGAAACAAAACAATATAAATATGTCAATATCACATTTTTAACTACTATCTAGCATTATATAGACAATCAGGTAAAAATTAATCAACAACGGGGTTTGCAATTGTAATGAAATTTCTCCAAAGTTCTCATTACTCTGTGTTCCCGCTGGAACGCCGGAGTTCAATGTGTAATCAGTGGTTTGTTTCTTCAGCTCGAGGAAACACCACAGTGTGTGGTGAATTCAATTTTGCTGCTGATGCTGAAGCTGCTTACATTGTACTGAATGACTACCAGTGTCCCATCTACTTGATTTGCTGGGAGTTTACCTGCTACAGCAAGCTGTCCTGGGTAAGCTTTCTCTTTTACACATCCCAACATATACACAATAGATTTTTAATACCTATAACCTCACTAATAATGTCATACATCAGCAAGGACAACAGAGTGATGATGCAGCCTCTCTGTGTTGACGTTTCTTCTGGTATTGACAGGAGTTTTGTGACGCCTGGTTGGCACAAGACACAGATAAAGCTCGCTTCATGGCACGGATCTTCCGTCACAGCATCGAGGCGTCACAAAGCGAGCGCCTCCAGAAAGAGTTTGTTGCTGGCACAGGTTTTGTTTCCTGTGACTCGTACGCCATGGCAGCCGCCGTAGACGACTCATTCATCGTAGAAAGCGACCAGTATCCAGTCAGCGTAGAGCTGACGGGCACACACACCAGAGGCATGATGGTAGTAGATACTGTAGACTTACTGAAGAAGACTCACAAGGCTTTCATCGTTAAGAAGGTGGATATGGAGATGTTCAAGCAGATGATGATGGCTGCTTTGAAATGAAAGCAAGGACCGATTTTCACTTACTGTATATGTAGAACTTAATTTTATAGAAGTTGCTTTTTAATACATGAAATTAAAATTTTAATAGAAAGTCTCTGTTTTATTTACTTAACCATTTTCCATATCATAAAACACACACTCATTCATCCAAAATAATACATTACATTTTCCTTAGAAGGAATCAAGATGCTTGAAGCTCCAGTCTTTTTGTTCCCCAGCACTGCATTTTACTGACGAGTTGGTAATCCTTTCCAATGTCATGGTGCACTGTTCTTTCATGTTTAGTTGTCATTTGCTACCCACTTTCTTTGAAATTATAATTATGTCTTTCAGATTAGTTTTTTTGAGCTGCACACACACCCAACCCATGAACAGTGCCTTTTGAAGTATTTACAGTTCAGCCATACTGCAGCATCAGCATTCAGTTGGTTCCTCAATATCCTTTCCTTCCTCTGAATCTTGACCTTGTGTCCAGCTGTAAATAGAGGACAGGCTTTATAGGTCTTTGCAGCACAGCTTAAAACATTAGTCGTATATTATCTCTATGGGACAGAATTTGACAGAAGTGAAACACACTAAACAGTTAGTTTGTTTTCAATAACATAACATTTGCTTCACTTTGGGAAAACACAGCTTGCAGAAATATCAGGAAAGAGGAAATGAAAACAATCCCTGTTCTCTTTACCCCTCCACTTGTTTGTCTCCATCCTAATTTCCCAGGTTTTAGTTTAGTTGCAACAATCCCTTAGCAAGTGCAGTGTAATTATCGCAGACTTACCAATGACCTCTTGCACTCAAAGAATGATGTCTGCAGGGCTTTGCAGTGGCCTTCCTTCAAACACTCACTGGGCAGCTTCCCCTCCTGACAAATTAAGAGATCAGTTTAATAGTTAATAAATCTTTCCCCAACAGGAGCCTTCATCTATGGTTTCCAGTCCTAACTGAATCTGGAACTGTACAGGACCCACTCATCTCCACATTAAACACACAACACTTTTCTTCAGATGGAAGAAGCCTGTGGTTTTAATATGACACGTGATTGGCATTTATAATTCATCACTTCATCCTTTTTCTAGAAGAAAGAGTAAGTTTATTAATGTAAAAAATATGAAACGTCAATTGAAAGTAAAATATACAGAGATGAATACAGTGTTTAGTGTTTGGTCGGTCACAAGATTTTTGTCCATAAACTGGACAAAAATGCAGATCCAATGTATCGTCCATCATATATCAAATGAGCATCTAGCGGGAAATTTAGCAATTCACTTACAATCGATCCACCAGGGGACAGCACTTTTAAAGTCTTCACCGCCCTCCATCATGTACTCTACTATCAGAGCAGTAATGTAGTGGTAGCTGTAGATAAGCTGCAGTTTTAAGACTGGGGTTTGGCAGGACGGAGAAGGAGCAGGCAAGATGCAGGGCTACCTTAAATTGTTATCTCACCACTTTGTCTAGCTCTTGTCTTTTTACCTTCAGGGCTTTCACCATCCGTGGCTGAGGCCCTGGCTCAGACTGTGGTTAGTTGTTGCAGAGGTGACCGGTCTGTCGAGGTGTGTAATAGTAAACAGCCTTCGACACAACAGCAGCAAATGTTCAATATTCAACTTGCGGTTTGACTGAGGTAACTTAGCTCTAAGCTCATGCGGGAAAACCATTGAAACTGCAGAACAGCAGCCCGACGTCACTCCTGTATTTCAGTAGGACCAGAGGACATTTACTGTACTTACCTTTACAACGCATTCGTGCTGAAGGAGACATGCCTTAAAGTCCTCTCTGATACCGGCGCAGGCTCTGTTATCCGGCTCTTTATCCTCGTAATATTTCGGCATTGTGCAGACTCCACTCTAACACCACTGATGCCTTAATTATATACTCACAAGTGCAAAGAACCGGCCAGTTACCCACAATGACATAAGTCTTGTTGTGTAGACTCAGCCGCCATGTTTCGGGAAATTGCATGATGGGCAAACGGAAATACACGGCGTATAGAAGTGCATGCTGGGAGGGCTTGTAGTTTTTCATGTATTCTCTGTTAGGTCATCTGAAAATATAAAGAAAATCACCAACCATTCGTGGAAAAAGTAATTACACTATGTCAGGTGAATTTTGTGGTCATGTTTACAGATGAATTCAGGACAAAGACAGAATGGATTTTGCGGGTTACTTCAAACCTGGTGATGCAATGGCATGAGTAATGCAAGAACTAAATCACAACACAAAAAAGAATGGCCATGACTTCTAACAACTTTTATCATTTATTTCAAAGATGTCCATGAAAAATGATGTCATAATCATCAGACGTAGGCATTCACATGTATATGATGAAGGCACATGAACTGATGGGTGTTAAGGGTTGTCAAGCATGGGAAGAGCTCCTTTTTTTTTTGTCTCCTGTCCACTCTCCACAAATACAGTAGGGGGTCACATGACCGTTCATGCTGTTTTCATGCATTCAGTTTCAGTTTGTATGTGGTTGCCAGGTAAGGGGCAGAAGCCGGTCCTGTTAACAGTACTGAAAGTGTCTTTACTCTTTCAAAATAACATGTCCCACCCTTTAAATGGCTTGCTTCCATCTTCTACCTATTACCAGAATCTGATCAAGAGGCAGAGGTTGAATTGCTTCTGTTTTTAAAAGTACAGCTCTGGTGTAGATGGTTTGATCAGGGGGTGGAAGAGCCTACTCAGATTGAAAAAAAAAAAAACCAAAAAACCAACAAACATTGTTTATAAATTACAAATAATAATCATGCATTTGAACAAGCACGATTAGTAAAAGTTGTTACACTTCCATATCAATTCCATCAAAAGGCACTTCACTACCCCCTTGAATAAACCGCTGACATGTAAGATGAGTGAACTTTCACTTAAAAATAGCTTCCACTCAGAACATTAGCCACACAAAAACAAAACATTTCAAACAAATTTCAATAAACAATTAATTGAGGCAAAAGATAGAGTTAGTGAGAGAGAAAGAAATACTTGATGCCGTTTTTATAGATTTACAATCAGTGAAAGTACTGCACAACCTCAGCCAATTCATACCACAAAAGGCGCACTCTGCAATGATCAGTAGTCATAGTATTCTGTCCAATTAAAAACTAAGATACACAATTGGACAAAATAAACTGTAAAGTGGATTTGGAGGAGTCAGTGAAATGAGCATCTACTGTGCAAAGATGGAAAATTTAAGTACAGTGGTGAGGGGTGTGATGATAACATAAAAGTGAAAAAGCAGTGCAAATCATGCAGATGGTAATCTAGTACAAAAAACCCTCCAGTACCATTTTCACTCAGCATAACACAGAGAGTGCTTTTGACATCCCAATCGCCAACTGGACTGTATGTGTTATTTTTAAAATATCAGTATCTCCAGCAGTCCAAGTGTAGGCAAAAGTAAGGGAACAGATTGGAATAATGCTGCTGAGACAATTTCAAGGGACCTGGATATAAGGCACATTTTTCTAATTTTGACCCACAACTACTTCAAAAGAATCTATTCACAACGCTCCTACCAGTTAGTTTTTAAACAGTGAAAATGAGTCACTTTACTCTTAACATTTCACTTCAAGTGAAAAGAAACTGAACTGAGCTACTTGCTACTTGCAGACAAAGCAATTTCACAAGAAGCCGTTATGAAAATAAAATGTACAATAGCAATTTTGAGAAAAAAACCCCCAAAAAACACAACAGTACACAAATAAAACAGGTTCTGAACTACCATAAACATCTCTTAATAGAATAAAAATATATTTTACCTCTTGTACAAATTAAAGATTTATTTCAAATAAATTAAGTCACCTTCATAGATCGTCAAAGCTGTAATAATATATCAATATAACAATATATTCCTTCGGGAAAATGACGCCAAGGCAATGTCTGATTGGTATACTATAAATGGACACTGAGGTCATACACAGCCTGTCAGACAGGAAGTGAGATAGATATGGTGTGATGGTACTTATTTTCTTGATGGACTGAAGTAATTACCACAGAATCTGGCCTATGGTCAAAGTTGTCACCGACTGGCTGCAGGCAGGATTAAGGAACAGTTTGGAAAAGCTCATCCTGAGTTTGTGTCTCAGGACAAGTGGAGTATTTGAGTGTGACTTAGAATACTCTAGGAGTGAGGAAAACATTTTTGTTTGGGCTGGTGTTGATCTAGAGCTCCGTCATCTCTGCCGAGAACAGAGAGCAACTGGCCATTAGTGATGACAACATTCTTGATCATCATGGGCTTTGCTGAGGCGCTAGTGACAGTGCAATGCCCCAGCTTGCCCAAAGGTGGCAGCATTAAGTAACAGGAGGATTTGGCAGCATCTACACCAGTGGCCAGGTGACTGGTTCTCCCCAGATGTGGTGATTTCTCCTCATTCGTCCAGACGTTTTCTGATTGTGTTCAAAGCTGCTGAGCAACAGTCACTTTCAGAGCCAGAGCTGGGGACAGATGTCTTCACACACTCCACTGTTGTTCTTTAGACAGTAGTATTCACATTCTCACATATGAATTAAGAGCACAAGAGTGAGGGAGAGATGCAGAAAGAAAGGGAGAAATCGATCGATGAGAAGCAAAATAACAAGGTACATTAGGACGAGTGGGGGACAGAGAGGTGGCTTTCCTCAGACAAGCTCAGACAAGCAACTCTAGTGGGCTCTAATGATTTCACTGCTGGTTGCTAGGTGCCAGAGGCCCTGCGTAAGCAGTCTAGGAGATTTTGGTCCCCCAGGGGCCATGATTCATATGCCCCCTTCAGAAGAGTCAGCCAGCTATCCTCTTTATATGTATCTGCAGGAGGAGAGCAGAGCGCCACACGTGTTAGTGGATTAAAACAAGAAGGCAGTATGCATCTGGAGCAAGTGGTATTCTCTTATGTATTTGGACAAGAGTGTGATTGGCTTACTTCACTGAGGATGGCCCACACAGCGGAGTCTTTGAGAACCGAAAGCCGAAGTGCCACGATTGGATTGAAGGAAGGATCTACAGCCCCTTCTGCCACACCCTTCTGAAACTGACCTGTCACACACACACACACACACACGAAGTACTAAAATCATATATAGAGAAACTACATGGCCAATACTTCACCAGTGAACTAGGTGCTCAAGTGAGAAAAAAATAAATATGATAACTGATTTACTGGAATTTATTTAACCAATATATTTCACTATAAAAAAAATAAATAAATTAAAAAAAAAAAAATATATATATATATATATATATATAAAATAATATATATATAAAATATGTCAGAAAAAACAAAAGAATATGAAAGAAGATAACAGAAGATAAAAACTGGAAGGAGGACAAGGCTGTGACTGACAACACTTCACACAATTTTTGTCCACTGACTAACTCTCGGCACCATGAGAGTGTAATCTGATCACGATGTCTCAGAGTGTTTGTATGCACAAACACACACAGCGTTAGGAGACTGTCAAATCCACTTACCGATTCTGTAAAAGCGGTCCTCTGTTCGTTTGTACTTCTCTTTGGTCTGCAGTCCAGGTTCCTAACACATTAACATAGTGAAAAATGGACAGTAGAATAAAATGTAAGACACAAATTAAAACCTTTAATGATTTTTCATTTGAGCAGCACTTGAACTGATTCTAGCTTCTGTGCCTACACTGGAGGTGTGGATCACAATGTCAGAATTTATCGCCTCTAGCAGAGCAAACGATTCTGTCACGCTCACATTCCTGTCAATAATCAATGCGCTACGTCCCTGAGAGCAACCACTCAATGTAATCTAATCAGAACCACTTGTACATCACACCACAGAAGGGTGACATGCGCGTGTGCATGTGTGTTTCCCTACCGAAACTGGCAGTATTTCCACTGTGGTGTTCTCGATTTTGTCCCCTGGGTGCTCCTGGTTACCACTGCGAAACAGGAACCTGCCAAACAAATCAAGCATTCATTTTAATATTCACACTAATGGGTAAAGAATTCTTGCACCCAAATGGTGGCTGCTGCCACACAGAAACACGCAGCCCATCGATTCACTTGTGGACATCAGGTAAGTTATGTCCATGAAATGAAAATATTGGGTATGTAAAAGTATATACACACGCTGCGTCTTCAGAACTTAACTGAAAGTAGGATATAGTTGATCAAAATTTCAAAGCTTGTGCTTCTTAGATCTCATATTCAGGTCATAGCTACAGGTTTTAAACATTAAAAATTCTAGTATTTCTGCCTTTCTAGCCAGAAAAAGCTGAGAAATCTCAGTAGATTTCAGAGCAGCTACAACAGGATGCTTTGAATTCAGAAAGCATGAGCACAGAGTGAAATATGAGCTTCACTTGTAGCTATGGATGTGGGGTTGACAGTTGGGAAGATTCAAAGAGGAAATAAATGGTTATTCTTCCCTTACATTATCTGTTTTCATTGCAGTTTGTGGGTGCACTGTATTTACGTGTATTAAATGTTTAAAAGTCAGAGAGTAGGAGACAGAGCGAGAATGCATGCCAGACACGGAGGCAGTGACAGCTCATAAAAAAAAAAAATTTAAAAAAAAATGCTGTATCTCTCGACCAACTGCTGATGATGAGATGTTGTCTAATCAGCATAGCAATACAGTCTGAGCCAGTGTAAATGGTGTCACTCAAAAGCAGACACAAAACACTTCAGAATCAGACAGTGGAACACTAGATGGCCTCTTTCCCATTCGCTGCCACTTACTTGCTGAGAGACTGACAGTCTCTCACACTTGTCTTGCTGCACTAACATAATCTTTACAATAGAAGTGGATACAATCACCACGCGTCGACACATGACCAAATATTAACATCCTGTTCAGGTCTTCTGCGAGCCATCAGTCTCGCTATCACGTCCCTTTATATTCACAGTCTCGCTCCCTTTCTACCGCGGCTCCACAGAGAGTAGGACGCTGGCCTGAGAATGCTTATTTTAGAGCACTCTCATTAGCTCGACCGGATCCCCCGAGACATACAGTGCGCACGCACACACACACACACACACACACACACACACACACACACACACACACACACACACACACACACACATTCACTCAAGTTAAACCTCAATCAGTGAAGGGCAGCACAATTTTGCCTTTGCCTGTATGTGAAAATGTTACCATCATAATAATGATAATTACTATAATAATAAATATATGTTGGGCTGTGTTTTGCACGCTCACCACAGTATTTCAATGCAAACGATATCAAGCTGTCCATACAAAAATATCAGAAATAGACAAAGCCCTCCTTCACATTTACCTCTCTATGCTAACAGGTCTGTCAAATTTGAAGAGGACGTAGTCTGCTGCAGTAGGAGTAATGGCCCAGAAGAAGTCCTCTCCTAGGTACGTCTTCTCCAGCGTGTGACCCTGATAAACCTGTGTGACAAAATACAATGTTTCGTTCTATATTGATCACAGATTTTGCTCATGTATTCTTTTTATTATTTAGGGCATAATGCATCCAATTTATTCTTGTATTCCTTTGAACTAGACAGTAGGTGAGTGATACCTTCATTGAAGTGGAAACCTCTGCTGGGGGGTTGACATGCATCTTGTGAAGCAGTGGCTTCAGGAAATCTTTGTCCTACAGACACAGACAGAGAGGCGAGGCTAGTGTTTCTACAAAAGGAACCAGCATCAGCTGCTGCTGCAAATAAACAACAGTGTGAGACTCACTGTGAGTTTTTGGATCTTTCCAGCAAGAGAAGAATGGAGTCCCACATGTTGAAATAGGGAGGGTCTGAACCGTACACGTAGGCTGGATTTCTGACGCTCGCAATGTTTCTGGAAAAGCAGAAATGTAGGAATGAGACACCAGTTTCCCACACACTGATGCTCATATCCATACAGTAACCACGGGGCATACCGCATCTTTTTCAGGATTGCAGACTTTGACCCACAGAATATGGTCCAACAGCCAATCAATGGGCTTCTCCTTGTAGAACATGAAGATGAACTCAACAATGAGGTTTAGGTCTGGAGCCTGGAACATTTTTCCTGAAAGAAAGAGTATAAGGAGGGTTTATAGATGTTCATTGATCCTACACAGAAGCACTCAGCATCATTAACAGCCAATTATTTGCAACAACCATGAACAGGGCTTTGGGGACTTGTTGCTACACTGTAAATAAAAACAAGATGAGAATCAACTGGAACTAATATGACAAATTATTGTCTTCTTGTGGAAACCTTGTCTCTGTAGAAATCATAAACGCCCTGCAAAAGATATCTACTTAATACTACCACAGCTAATTAAAAAAACTGCCATTGGAACAAAATGATCTCAGTTGTTTGTTTTAAGAGTTGTTGGAGGCCCTTGAACATAAAATGTCCATGCAAATATAAAATCTTACAGAAACAAAGTAGGGTGAATCATAGTGTAGTTAAACTCGGCTTTCAATGATAAAACTACATTCTACTTCTTTAAATTTAAATGATCTGTACACAATTACAATTATACCATTATTTAGTAAGACACAGATAAATCATTTAAAACAAAATTGCACATCCGTAAAATAATCATGGGTTTAGTTAATCACTGAAAAATGGGCTCTAAAAATAATAATCATTAATTGAGCCATTACTGTGCATGCTTAATCAGAACAAAAAGAACAAGAAACAAAAGTTTCACTTGGGACTAAAAATATACACATTCCTCATTTATACACTGCAGTGACACGCTTTGGATTTGCCTTTCCCGCACAATTAATTACTTTACAATGACCTAATTCCCAAAGTTATCAATATAATTTCCATGTTGTCTTTACTGGCTGCTCTGCTGTGCATCGGCCAATGCTGTATTTGACGCTACAACTCTTACAATATGTGAATGCCTAGTCTAATGGATTGGAAAATACTGATTTAAGAGAGAAAGAGGTGTCATTCAAGAATGCCATTGTTTGCCTTTGACATCAGCTGATTACACAGATCTGGCTTCATTTGACAGACGCCTGGTGGATGCTGAGTATTGATCGGGTGTTTAATAGATCATACCAATGAAGCCCAGTTGAGAGAACTCCAGGATCATCCAGTCCTCTGACGAGAGCTGCAGAGCAAAGTTCTTCATAGTGGCAAAGTAGTTGGGCTTGGCCACGATGTCATCCTCCAGCTGAAGGAGCAGGTGTACAGAAAGAACAAAATGTAAGACAGAAGGAGCCACTTGAACCGTTGGGGTTTATCGTTAGTGGAAAGGGGAGAGAAGCGGGAGGGAGACTCCTCTATGCTCAAACAGGGACATCACTCTGAACTAAACTAAAGAACACTGCTGAGTCGCTACACTAAACTAGAGTAGCAGTAGATGTCAGAGAGGCAATACCTCTTCCCTCCAGTTGAGAGCACAGAATGGAAATGACACACCCCATGCATAAGATAGAAAGATGGGAGATGAACAACACAGTTAAACAAACTTGTGAATGGCTGGTGTTAGAATTTCAAATCTGCTGAGATTAAACGTTAATATAAACATTTCTAAATTGGATTCCTTGTTTAGCCAAGAGGACATGTAAGAGCTGGAAAAGTCTAAGCGGATTAAGCTAAGAATAAGTGAATAATAATAAGTGGCTCCAGTCAGAAAAAATAAATAAACACTAACTCTGATGAATGATACATGATGAAGTACATACCTGGACGTAATAAACCCCTTTGCTCACAGCGTACATCATGAGGAAGGAATAGTCCAAATTCTGCTTGGTTCGCCATCTAAACAAAGCAGAAATCATCAACACACAATAAAATTCTACACATATGAAAACTGATCCATTGTAAGGTTTCCTCCGAAATATTATAACACTGGAAAGAATGTCAAACTCACTGCTTCACATTCAAAAAGCAAAACTGTACAAATCAGGCACTCCCAGGTATACTGAATGTTACAACAGCAGACTCCATTTGAATAATTTATAAACCAGCGCTGTCAAACTAATTGTTTGATCTGAATGATCTGCCCTCGTTGCAGTCTGACTCACTGCTGTTTGCCAAGAGCTGCAGGTGTTTGTGATGCCTCCAGAAGACAGGTGTGGGAGATGGTACACAGATTTTCCTATGTGCACATGCTCCAACACACACGCACACGCACATGCATGCACGCACACACACACACACACACACACACACACACACACACACACACACACACACACACACACTTTTAACACTCCAGTCAGGTGAACAGACGACACTAATATGAGGGCTTGGATGTGCATGCACTTAAACTCAGCCAGTTGCTGCAGCTTCAGAAGTGAGGGAATGTAATAAGCCTAAAGCCTCTAGCCCACTGACTTGCATCCATGCGCACACACGCTTAAGAGTCTAAAAAACACTTGCAGTCCAGAAATATTTGGATGGTTACACATCTTTTCTTCTTCAGGCTCTGAGCTTTGGCACATTCAATTTGAAATAAAATAATGGATACGACATTAAAGTGGCAAGTCTCAGCATTTATTTGAGGTTTACACCAATATAGAAAGAACTCTGTGAGCAATATAGCCCTTTTAACACCTAGTGCCCAAAGTTTAGAGGTTCAACAGTAATTAGACAGATACACATTCAGTCAAAAAAAAAAAGAGCAGAAAATGTGTAACTATCCAAATACTTACAGCCTGGCCTGTATACCATGGACCCATGTTGTTAACCAAGTACAAACTGCAAGTAGTCAGCACAAACTGCACTATAAACAGGTTTTTTAATGAAGCCAATTGTTAGCTGACTATAAGGAGAAGATAAGTACAGAAGATAAGATAGAGATAGAGGGTGCTGCTGATGATGACCTTGATCTGACTTTGAGAAATGCCTGTGGAATACTAAGTACCTGGGCAGCCTCCCTTAAAAGCTCTCACTTGCTCATTCCCTCCCGCTTTCCCCCTGACTCATCTCTCTACTTTTTCTGCAATCCTCATCACAGCTCTCCTGTATTTCATTTCTCCCAAGGCTGGTTCCTCTAGATTTCCATAATGATTTCAATCACATTCTGGCTAATTAAGTGTCAGCACTGAACACACAGGTAACACAGACGTCATGCCTGAGTGAACTGCTTACCTGACTCTCTCTCTGGAGTCTCCAAAAGTCTCCTTGAGGTTGTTGAGGTCAGGGTAATAGGCGGCTGGTGGGGAGATCACCTCCAGCAAGCCTGAACTCAGCTCTGTAGAAAACCTGCAGAAAGAGGGCCACTTATGATGCCAACAATGTAACACAGACATGCACACTTTTCTCTGGTTCACGGTGTCTTTTCACTCCGTCACAATATTTCCACCTTTTTTGTGCTCGTATCAGAAAGCAGAGAAGTGTACTCACTCTTTCTCCAAGCCAGCAGCTACGCTGTGAACATAGTCCAGGTCTGTCTGCAGAGATTAAACCAGGAAGACACAGACCTTTTAATATCATTTTTGAATTCACTGCGTAGGAGTGTCACACCGTGACTCATATTGAATGACTATGAGATCTCACCTCCCCAACGAAGACAATAATCACACAGTCAAGTTTCTCCTCTGGTGACAGCTTGTCTATCAGTGAGCGCAGTGTCTCTGACAGATAGGACTTCACCTTCCGCTTCACTGTGGGAATCCCCATCACCATTGTAACTGGGAAGTAGAGAGAGTGTGAGGTAATAACAGAAAAAAGGGGGGTGTTTAATCAAGTGGATCCAAAACCAGGTAACCTTTGCTGTAAATGCTGAGTTCCATATACCTCAGAAGTCGGAGGTGTGAACAAAGTCACTTCCGAGTTGACCTCATTCCAGTACAACAAGTCAGAAGCTTGTTCTTGTTGTTGCCTGCTTGTTGTTTTTATTGTTAGCAATACCAGTTAACCACAATGTATTATACGGTATTATATGTATACAAACTTCATAGTAACATGTCCACAGATATAAGTTGGACAGTACTGTGTTTACAACTGATTTAATGAGACACAAAGAAGACAGAAGTGCTACTAAACACCATATTACTACAGCTTTCACTGCTGTTGATGCACAGAGCAGCCATCTTGGATTTTGAGGTCAGGATTGGTGAGGGTCTTCTGACTTTCTGAGTCAGACACCCGACTTCAGGGGCCATTCCAGTTGAAATTTCAGAAAACAAAATTATATAATGCCTGGCATTTACTGAACAACTACAACAGCTAAATTAATTTGAGCTTTTCTTACTAAATAAAGTTGGACGCCCAAAGACAACAACAGAGAGCAAGGATCAGAGAAGATCTGACCCCTGTAATTTAATAACAATATAATATTTCTTTACTGATTTACCTGTCATTTTTTATTTTAACCGATTAATCACAAATCGGAAATGTCACTCATGAGAATGTCAATATTTCCAGACCCCATACTCAAGTCACAAAACTGCTTATTCTGTCTGACCAAATCTCAAAGCTACAGTAGGTACAACAATATCAAAAACTGAAAAATGGAGTTCATGTCTTTTTTTTTTTTACTGGATTAATAAGGATTGATACATTAAATTGTCTTCAATTACTTTTCTGTTGAATAACTAAGCAATAAATTGTGTCAGCACAACCCACTAATCGCAAATATCATGGTGATCATCAGCTCAGAGCTAAAGGATATTCCGTTCAGCTGGAATAGCCTGTTCCAATGACACAACAGTTAGACATGGAAAGAGATAAAGAGAGCGTCTATTGTCTTCTCCTTATTGCTTCTAGTTTATGAGGCTTGGAGCAGCTAAACAGGGAGCCTCTTCTTTAGTATGGAGAGATACAACGAGAGACTGAAGCAAGTACAACGGGCTGTTACCGACATAAAACCAGTTCATTGTATGAAGTAGAACACAAGGACCACTTTCACTAGGGAAACAGAAAGTGAAAGAATGAGAAAGCAGCGAGTATACAGCAAGCCCACACCGATGTGATCACAAATGTTAAGATGAGCAAGTTATCAGGCTGGTTATCCGACAATGAGTCAGTGTTTCGTCATGCTGAGGAAAAGAAGTCAAGACTGTAGCATGGAATTGCATATTAACTTGTGTGCTCTCTTTTTCATGTCTAGCTCTCTCTTCTTCTATACATGGTGTATTTGCTCTTTACTGAAATCGAATCCTTGGGTACAATGTACAGAGGGCTACTGCTTTGGATACTGTTGTTCATAAAATGCTTCATGCTTTCCCAGAGAAAGGAAAACAAGGTTATGTTTTGTCCTAATGGAAGTTACAAACAACTTGCCCTATAGGGATAGTATTGTGAAATACATGGACCGGGGCTAATGTGCATATGTGTATGTGTGGATGTGTGTGCACAGTTTAAAAGGGAAAACATGCTGACTGAGGGGATGTGGGGGCACAAGGGGCCTCAACAAAGGCACAAAGCAAACTTGAGGTGCAGAATGAGTGAGCAGCACAGTGGACCTGAGAGAGGGTGCAATCCTCCAGAGTGATCTGTGCAGCGTGGAGAATCTGTCCCAGTTTTGCTTTGTGTTTCTCACACAGAGCTCCATGTCGTATAGCGACACCCACCACCACCACCACCAAGAAAGTAGGTCGAGGATGAAAGGAGAATGTAGGAGGAAGGAAAAGAGACAGAGAGTGACAGAATAAGGGAGGGTGGCAGACAGTGAATGAGTGATAATGCATCTAAGTGCAGCTTGAGCAGGACCGACTCCAGGACTGCCCCTCCCCATGTCCCTTGATCAGTCTGCTCACTTCTCTCTGCCATGCTTTCATCTCCTTTAGAAAAAAGAGAAACGATCCACACGTCTGTCCACTTTTCTGTCACATCAGTGAAAAGAACTGATTTGGCGTACCACACATATAAAAGAAGCCAGTGTTCGGCGGTATGTGCATGCTTTCAATATCCAGCAAAATATGTCCAGCTTAGTGCTTGCTTAAACTAAGTATGTAAATGTGTTCATTTTCCTGATGAGACCATGAACACACAATATCTAGGGTTACGGTTAGTGTCAAGGAAGGAAATAACTAGAGCCTGACTGACTTATCGGCCTATTACAGATATAACAGTATGCGATATGCGCCGAAATGAATACTTTTAGTAAGAAGCAATAATGCAGTGGAAATGCTGGGATCAAGTCAAGTTATATAGGCAGCATTTTATGTATATTTGATCCTTTGTTTTCATTCAAGCTAAATATATATATACACATTTATTTTATTTATAGTTATAGTTATTTTATTCAATTCCTGCATTGATGCCATTTCAGACAGTAATGTTAATTGTTGAACTGTAAAATATCCTGCTTTCATTACATATCTTTTTCACAAGTGTTTACATACAAACACACACCCACATGTGTATATATATATATATATATATATATATATACACACACATATACATATATATATATACACACACACATATATAGGCCGATATATCGATATCTGATTTTTTTTTTACTCCCTAATAACCAATATCGGTCTGGCTCTAGAAATAACATCATTAGATCATTACTTGTAGTGGGAATTGTATCTGGGCATATAACACTCACCATGATTTGAGGAATCATCAGTTTATAAATTAATTATGTGACTTTTCCGATGTAACCAATAAAGAAGGGGTTAATATTTCATGTATAGGTCTTGAGGCAACTACAAAGTCAGTAGGGTTTAGAAACTATGTATGAGTACATGTTAATAAAAGGATAAAGGAGGAATAAAATATATTTATTTGTTACACTTACAGAGAACACTGTTTATTATATTATTTCATCATAGTTAATCATCAATGAAATATGGATAAGGTATAATGAACACTATGATGAAATTAATTGGGGAAAAGAGGAAATGTCTGGTCACAGTGGCATATTATAAGGATGGATCTATTCTATGGCTTATTGTTGTGAGAGACAAATAGAAACAATGTTAACCTGCTCTATTTGCTTGAAGGTTTCTTTGCCTCAATACACAAACGCATGTTTGCCTTTGATATTGCATTCCCTGATTAAGAAGACCAAATGATGAATTCAGTCTTTTTTGGTGCAATTTAAGAAAATCACAACTGTTATGTTTTGGGGTAATTTAGGCATCGATGAGTCTCATGTTAGAACCATTGCTTTTCACAACTGCTTCTGTGTCAAAGTAAATACCAACAATGTTTTCCATTGTAAAATGTTGCTGAGAGGCATCCAAAGTAATCTGGTTGCTATATTCTAATGACAAAAACGGAAGCTTTTTAAAGCATTCAAACTTTCAAGGTCTTGCAAAGCCTGAGGAACATCGTGCCTCTGTGTGTGCTTGTGTGTTTGTGTGCCCAAGTGAGTGGATGAGCAAATGAGTGATATCCCTTTTAAACCAAGCTTGACAGTGGAAAACCTACAATCATGGGTGAATATAACTTTTCGTAAAATAGTCACATCTTTCAAACCATAAATTTATAGTATCTTGAGTGGTTTGTTCAGTAAACTTAATCACACACTGCCTGACATGCATCCAAAACCGCCCACTTCTTGGGCATGGGTAAAGAACAAACATGATAATTATATTTCAGTGTCAACAGCATGTGGGCATTAGGTCTGATCATTACTCTGCATGCAGACATTTGCACCCGCAGAGATTTGCCCTGCACAGTTCAGCTGCTCTGACATGCATTGCTGCTCACAGATGGAAAATAGAACTTTGTCCTATTTTTTCCTTTAGTGTTGCATTGCAGCAATGCAGCTAGCCAATCAGGGCATGCCGTTTTTGAAATTTGTTGAAAGCTTTCACTTTGATGCAGCTAAAAATTAAAAATGGCTGCATGTAGGGTGAGGTTTGATATAAAATGTTCTAGCACAGGTCAGCCCTGTTTTAGCGTTTTGTGTGTGTGTGTGCGTGTGTGTGTGTGTGTGTGTGTGTGTGTGTGTGTGTCTGTCTTCAAAACCTACAGCGTTTGAAAGTTGAAAGTAATAAGTTTGAGATTAGATCTTGTTTATCGGAATGTGTTGAAAGTGCACAGGCAAAGACATCAGATGCAAGAATTGTAATATGGGTTCACCAGAGAAGAAAGAAAGCGACACATTATGCAAATATTAGGTTCATAGTACTGTCAAATGACTTGGCTGTCTAACACAGAAGCATGTCTCATAATGAATACAACTGAGGTGAGAAGCTGTTGAGGGGGTCATATTCTTGCTCAATGTACAGGCAACTTTACAGAAAGTCTGTGCTCCTGTATTCTGAAATTATTATTATTATTTTTTTTATTTATACATACGTGTGTTATATACGTACATATACATATATTAGCACGAATTAGCAGGTATCAGCATCTATGCTCACCATACCTGGGTTGTTATCTTATCTCATAAATAGGCTAATTAGCCAGCAAATGAATTAGCCTGTGTTAGCCTATGAGCAAGATCCCCAGCGATGCTAACAATGCTTACAGTTATTAAACCGGCATACACCTAAATCTCAGCTCCATACACGTCCCACTTCTTTGCCCATTTTTGGATTAGCTGGGAGTTAGGCCGACTCAGGCACGACCAAGATGGCGACAGGCAGCAGAGTAGCCCACTCTGTGCTTCAAAACCACTCTTCAGAAACCTATGGGTAGCGTAACAGAGGTTTACACTAGGTCTACACTCTGCTCAGGTCAACAGAAGAATCAAACAACAAAGACAGCAGGTAAAGGAAATTCAATTTAGGGAGAAAAGGGGTTGAAAAGAGATCTCCTAGCTGGTTAGAATAAACAAATTCTAGTGTATAACTGATGTTGCTTGGCAACAAACAAAGTAGAGATTGTGCAAAAGGGCACAAGTTAGTGCCCAGGTTAGAGTGTCCCAGGACACATTCTTGTTCACACTCCTATAAGTATGTGGATATATGCGATCCAGACCACCTCCAAAAGTGTCCTGAGTGATCGGATCTCAAATACATCCTCAATGCATCTCGGGTGAATTCACACCTGTACTTGGAGCTGTGTACTTGTGATTGGATCAACCAAGACGCATGTTAATGCCAGTTCTGAACAGGGCCAGAGATTGTCTGAACTCCTTCTTCACATAATACTTGTTCAATTTAAAGTGGGATGATGTCCTAATTTGTACAGATATAAATATCCCAATGTCAGATATGCTTAGACCAGCAGAGAAACAAGAGGGGAAATAAAAAATGAGCGACACAGAGGTAGACTAAGAAAAACTATTAGCAACAGAAATAGGGAACATTAAAAGTCATTGTTGGCACCTTTAGGCAAAAGTTGCCAGTTGCCACTCAAGTATGTCATGTGGCAACGCACGAGTGGTGGAGGAGCAAAAGGCATCTGCAGCAGTTGTGCTACCACTTCCTGATAGCTGTAACCTCCTGCTTTGTTGTGCATACACTGAACACAATTGACAGTGCTTAAGGGTGGGAAGCGGGTGAGAACAAAGCAGTAGGCAGCAACAAACTTTTCATTTTCAGTGGCAAGACATTCCCTTTAAGATTTCTAAAAGAAAGCTAAAAAGTCCTAAAAGCTTGACTGGCAATGACTTGGAAAGGTGGCAACAATAGGCCTTGCAATTTTCTCGTTTCTCGTGGGAATACCTTGCACTCATTGATCAAACAGCCTGCAGGCCAGGGACAAGAAACTCTTGCTTGTTCCCAATTTGTCCCTCCTTTTTTTCCTCTAATTTGTCTAGGGCCTCTGTTCCTCCTCTCAGTCACTGTCATTAGGAATGTGGAAACACCATTTGAGATGTTAATCCCTAAACTCACCTCCCTTGCGCCCCAAATTCAATTCACCTATCACACTCACAATGCCAGATAAATAATCCTCTTAGGTTGAACTTGATATAGCAGAGGTCATATGCTTTATGCTGCTGCCTGGGTGGTGAAAGGAAAAATTTTAAAATAAAAACAGGGTTGCTCAAAATAAGGTTTACTACAAAAGAAGAGTGAAATGATCTATGAGAGGGGAGGCTACTGACAGACAAGAGCTTTGACAGGACAAATTTCACTGTAAAAATGTGGTTGTTGTTCTTGTGAAGTTACACATAATGGAAACTTATACTGCTTTTTTTTTTTTTTCTGCCCTCAAACTCTAGATTTTGTAATCATATGTTCAGTTTGTGGCTAGCACTTACTGAACCTGCCTCACAGGTTCATCAAAAGAGAGAAAAGCATGAAGAAATGAAAGCAAGATTGAAATCCTTGTTCAACCAAACAAAGAGAAATGATACACAACTTGTAAATTAAATAGGGAATTATACTCTACATACACTATAATTATCTTCAGTTCTGCAAATGTTCTTCACAAAAGTGTTATTCCAAAGCTCGGTCCAGAGAGGATACTTGTTGTGAACTAGTCACCAACTGAAAACTTGTTGAGACTTGATTCTGTCCCGAGTGTAATGAGGATCTCAGGAGCTTTTACTGTGTTTGTGCAGGATGAGCATACATATTCTGAGGAAAATGTCTTCTAAATCAGGGTGTTACTGTCACTGTCGTACCTAATCTTCAGTGTCTGTATAAGCTTCTCACCTCCAGTGCGGCCAAGACCAACCTGCACAGCAGGATGCAGGCTGCCCTCATTGTTGAGAAGGTGAGGCAGGTGGTGATAGATATTTGGCACCTGGAGCTGTTTCCTATTTGCAAGATCCTTCAGTAGTTTCTGTGTCTCATCTGAAAACAGGCACAGAGAAACAGGTTAAGTGGAGTCCTCTTCTTAGTTTCATCAAATGATGACAGGAGTGAAACGATGCAGACTTTTTAAAGCACCACCTGTTGACACGAAAGCGCACTGGTAGAACAGTGATGCCATAACTATAGAATCAGTGAATAAAATATTTCACGATGCACTGACTTACTCACAGTAGAAAATCAGAGTTCTTTCTGAGAATATGAATTTTCAGTGGCTGCAGCCCCTGACTGTGCTTGTAACTTATACCAAACTCATACTGTGTTTCCCTTATGCAGAGAGGACAGCACAGGAAATCAACATAACATAAGATAAAATCATTTAATCAAACTGACTTCTGAAATCTGAAAAAACTGTTTTAAAATGCACAATAACTACCATAATGAAAATTAAAGTAAAACTCCAATGACAGATCATTTTCAGTGTACACAAAAGCCAATATGATAATGAACCTGAATATGAATTGGATAGTTCAATTTAAAATTGGAAGACAATACCGAGTATAAGCTTTAGAGCTGCATTAATTAGTCAATTTTGATTATCGATTTATCTTTTTAGTCATTTTCCACTATTTCCTGCCATTTTATAGATAAAACGATGAATGAATTAATCAAGAAAATGATCAGCAGATTAATTGATTGATTGGTTTCTTTTCAGCCTTCTGGATTTAATAATCCACTCAGTGGTTTTAAGGGTTGACTAAACCTAGTTTTACAAAAGGAGGCCCGGGGGAATCCTGCCACATTGAAAATGAAAGTCTGTTTCAATTCATTTTTATTAGAAATTAGATAGCTCTTAGAAAGGTACCTCCCCTGAGCATTTCCTTTATCCCGAATACAATTAATAAGTGTTTGTATACGTTTGTATGTGTCAGTTACCCGAGAAGTTTGTGAGAGCATCTTTGCTGCTGTTAGTCTCTGCAATGGCGCGTCTGAACTGCTCAAGAATGTTGTTGAGCTCAGACGATCGCTGCAGCGTCCTGTGCTCTGCCACACGAAGGCGCTCTTTCAAGGCATGAAACTCCCGCTGGTAGGCTATCAGCTTCTCTATAAGAGAAATAAAAGCAGAGTAGGGCGCATTAGCAGGTGACAAAGTGGATTCTATGAACTTCTAATGATTAAAAAAAACAATGGTATAATACAAGGTACACCTTTAGCTCAAAGGAAAGCAGAGTTCAGTCACAAAGGAAAAATATTTTTACAGACTTGGGCTACCCACTAGGTAGATCCAACACCAATAGAAGAATATTACATGGAAGAGTGCAAAGATGAAAGTCCATTATGGTGATTGGGGTTTTGGAAATTGTGCTGTAACAAAATGCACCTGACATGACGTTTTTATAATCCACTGCCTCATTTAAGCAATCCATTGCAGCTTATATTTCACTTTAGTGCCACTTCCATATGTGAAGCCATAATACCTTCAGTTACAGGAGAACACTGTCAATTACATCAAAGAAAATGCCAATGAAACATTCACTAGAAATAATTCATAAAGTGCTTACTTCAACATTTTGCACAGAGCATGAAATGTGTTATTCAAGTATGAGATTTTGATCTAGATGAAAACACCGGTAACCAGATTGTGTCATTCAAGTAAGCATAGTGTTTCATAAGGAGATGTGTTTCAATATGCCCAATTTCACAACAGTAATTTTTTTTTTTCTTCTTGGATTCAGATTCACTCCAAAAGCTAGTCACTTTATACTTGGACCATGGCCTAAATATCCTTAATAATTGCTTTATTATGCATTTTAACTGGTAAGACTTGAGGATACATTTTTTTTTAATTATTATTATTATTAATGAGTTTAACTTTTGTAGGTCAGTGTATTAAGTGTTGACTAAGCAGTGAGTGCTCTTTTTCAGCTCTCCCATTTGTGTGGATACAGTCACCCCTGGGGGCTGCCCTGTAAACACAGCCCTAATCTGATGGGTTCTGAACAGGTTTACTGGAGCAGTTTAGAATGAAGTACATTGGATCTGTAGAGCACTTCGAATCAAGCTGCAGAGGGAATGGAGAGAGATACTTTTTCAATTTCCCTAACCAGGAGTTCTCAGATTGTACAAGGATTTAAAGCAAATCTCTGAACTACAGCAGTACCATGTGATGATGAAGTCATCAATGATACGGCAGTCAGGAGCAGCAATTTATTGGAAATACCAACTGCCTGGTTTGAACGGGAAATTACTTTTGAGGTTTAGAAGCGGTTTACTGCAAAGACTCGAGGAAGCCAGTCTTTGGTTATCTCTTACCAGGAAGCAGAAGTTGAGTGGTTGGAGTGGAATTTTGAATGTCAAGGTTGACTTATCCTACGTGAGTATTGTGTTGGGCTTCTTTTCTATTTTAGTATTTTTACTTAGGTCTTTTGCCTGGTAGTTTTATTGCTTTGCGTTTTGTGGCATTTTTTGAAAAGTGCCTCATAAATAAGTTTATTAAACATACTGTTTTTTTGGGGAAATGGGGATGCTAGTGAAATAAAGCCAAGAAATGTCTGGCATTGGTTGACTTGCCTAAAAAAAAAACAACTCTTAGTGTCAGTATTAGCAGTATAGACTTGATTTTGATCCAAAAATGTATGAGGTTAGAGGGAGTACAAAGAACATTTCAGGTGTACATATATGAGTGTGTGGGTGTGAGACAGAGAGGGGGT